>NC_045145.1:770724-838897 GCF_008831285.2 Nymphaea colorata | reverse complement strand
TACTTTCTTTGAGACAACACAAGCTTCCTTTTAACATTGGTGGATTCATTTCCTAGGAAATAGAATGAAGATTTTCCAAGTTTCATTTTGCTTGTAGAGGGAGGGGTCTTCTAAATAACTAACAGCATCATTTTGGTCTTTTGACCATTTTTAGTCCATAACACATGGTCCTTTGTTAGAGGGCCATCACATAGAGCATGCTCCAATAACACATGATGCTCACAGCATATAATTCTCATCCTCCTCATTCAAGGGCTCTTCTTTTGATAAAATTGAATTCAGTCCAAAACTTATTGGAATTGTGCATTTTTGTTCATTCTTCATGTTGTGCATTTTTTCGATAGGTTTGAAAAATTGTGTTGAGGATTTATGTGATGGCTATTGAGGTGTCCTTACTTAGAATAAGGCACAAACTGCAATAATGGACAAAGTTCAAGCCTCTTTCACTTAACCTGCACTGGAAATGTGCGAGTTGTTCTACAAGATTAGTCACCCAAATGCCTTAGGAATAGAACATTAAACTCATTGTATATATGGATATATTTCAATTATCCTTCTATCGTTCTTGCTTTCTGTCATATCCTTCTGAGCCCTACAACCACTTCCTTGATGTCCATTCTCTCATTTGGAGAGATCCTTGAACATGACAAGCCTATCTCCATGATCATTACTAGTAGATCATTCATAGCAGCTGATCTTTCAGTTGGAGTAGTGTTGCTTTCATTCAAAAGATGGCTGTCAATGACATCTGAAATTGCAACAGGAAATGCTTCAGCCACCCATTGCCTCAAACTAAAATCTCCATCAAACTGTTCATCAGTAGGCATTTTTCTGTAAGCACCTCAAGGAGGAGAATTCTGTAGCTGTAGACATCGGCTTTGGTTGACACCTTTCCCACCATCCCAAATTCTAATTCAACCATTCAACAATATTAAACATGATTAGTGAGCACAAAATAATTAGATAATGCTAATGCATGACACAATAGCAGTAATTGCTCCTTAATGGACTTAAGATCAATTGAACCTCCAATCCTGCCTTTTTCATTTTTATTCTGATACACATGTAAAAAGAATACAATCTTATTTTTTAGAACTGAAGTCCAATATAACTGATGTTCAAGTACCCTTAAAAGAAATCAAACATGTATCCATACCATAATATATATATATATATTTTGTATTGGTTGAGGTTCATTAATTGTATGGTGTTTTTTTAACTTCCTGTGACATATCTCCAGTTTCTCCTAAATGTCTCCTAAATTGTGTGAATTATTTAATAATGTCAATTGTCAGCCAATCTTAAGCCATTCGGTAGACAGGCATGTGTGATTAGGGATTTTTAATACAAGAAAGGAACAAAAATTACAACTTATGTTAAAGGAAAAAGATCAATTGAAGACTATGCTCGTTGAGAACATGTCACCAATGCATATTTGTGTACATGTCTTCATGTGTGTGAACAATCAAATCATGATGATTAGATGGATCATGAATGTTTGCACATCAATTAATATGTTTATTGATATTTTATCGCAAATAAGGCACACACATCCACACACATAAGAGTATATATATATATATATATATATATATATATATATATATATATATATATATATATATATAAGGGGAGAGAAAGATAGAGAGAGAAAGAAATTGGTAAAAACCAGAAACTTTAATATTTTTCTTCAAACATATTTTAAATAAAATATAAACATCCTAATATATTTATAAAAACTATTTTGATATAAAACATGCTTTGAGTCAAGTTGTTTTTATGAAAAAAGTTGAATTTTTATTATCAAATGTTGATGCAATGATAGCCATTCATTTTTGCTAATTATGACAACACTAGTAAAACCCAAGAAAGGATCAACTTAATATATATTTTGTATCAACTATCCTTAAGATTATATTGGTAAGGTTAGATTAAAAGAAGAACACTTTAAATAACATAATTAAAGGGTCTGGTTCTTGTCCCTGATATGTTGGTCTAGGTTTTACTGATCATTATACACACACACACATAGATATATATATATATATATATATATATACATATGGCTACCTATGTGGCTGATGACCTTTTTGTTAAAAATTTTTGTGTCCCTAAGAGCAGTCGCAATGCTTAAAACTGTAGCCAAGTGATTAACTATCACCAATGCATTTTTTGCAGTATTTTTGTGATACAAAATAAAAGAAAGACATCTAGAGGTAGTCGGCTATTTCAATTCCTATATATATATATATATATATATATATATATATATATATATAGAGAGAGAGAGAGAGAGAGAGAAAAGAGAGAATAACCGAGAGAAAACAACTCGCTAGAACTGGAAAAACTTCTCACTCTCTTTATCTCTCTTGATTTCACGTCACCTCCTCTTGGACCCATCCCATACACTCCCCCTCCCTTTCTCAATCTCTATATGAGAGCATTATTGAAGAGAGAGAATGCACACGCGACAGAGAAAAATTTATAAAAAGAAAACAAATTAAGAGATAGTACCAGGCGCAATGTATCCATGGTTCCAAGGGTGGTGGTAAGAGTCGATGACTTGTGACCAACTATAAATTTGCAATGCCAAAATCACCAACGTATGCAGTAATGCTTCGTCTAGTAGTACATTACGTGACTTCAGATCACAATGAAGTATCATCTCCGAGTAACCATGGTGAAAATACTCTAAAGCACAAGTGACATCAACCATGATTTCCAATCTTTCGGAGAAATTCAAGTGATGGGCACCCAATGTAGACAGACTTCTAGGCTGCCAAGGGGCATGTATTGGAGAACTAAAGCTTTGAAATCTACATTAGAGCAAATGTAATAATGACTTTAACAAGGTTTCGGTGCCTGATTTGGCGCAAGATAGTGCATTCAATGTCAAAACTTTTAGATGCTCCCTCAAATAACAAATTAGGACCTTAACAGCCACTGTCGTTCCATCTGCTATAATTCCTTTGTACACTGAACCAAAGCTTCCACTTCCAAGAAAGTTCATGCAATAGCTCTCTGTAAGAAATCATTGGGAGAGTAATTCCTGGTAATCTTTCAATGTCGTGAGGACGTTTCGACAACCCCCTCTTTCATAGCATGAGATACCAATGAGCAAACAATGTCCAAAAGTGTTGAGCCTCCAATTGCACAAGCGGCGATGACTCTAACAGCGTTGCTCTTACATTGCATAGTGCATAGTTTGGGAGCTCCACATAGTGCATAGTTCCCTAGGAATGATTCAGTAGAAAGTTTGCAAACTTTCCACCACTTGGAATCTCTCATTCCAATAGTTTGAAGGACAAGTCCAAGACCTGGATGTGTTGAAGTTTCTCCAATGATTTTGGTATCTCACCAGAAAGCTTGTTGTGGGAAAGGTCAATAGCTTCAATGTTTACCATGTGATCAAGTTGTTGAGGAATGTTACCATCAAAAGTGTTCCAAGAGAGATCAAAATACTCTACCAATTGGAGATTTGATAATGATCCAGCCAACTCTCCACTCAGTTGTTTTCAGAGATCTCCATGTTGATCATCATGGCAAAATTCCCGAGCCCAAAGGCAGGTGACCAGTGAAGGAGTTGTCCTCCAAGTCTAGCTGCCACAAGTCCTTCAGCTCACAAAGACCAGGTGGTAGTGTTGATGACAAATTGTTTGAGCTTAGACTCAGCATTTGCGAACTAGTGAGATTTTTTATAGAGCTTGAAATTGACCCAGTTAGCATGTTGTGTCTAATATCAAAAGCATACATGCGGACCAACTGGTAGATTGATAGTGGGATTGAGCCTTCTAATGCATTTTGTTAAATTGCAATATCTGTAAGTGCATCTGTCCTATATTTGGTGGAATGAGCCCTTTTATTTTGTTGGAACTCAAATCTAAGGCAGTTAACTTGGTCAAGTTGGCTAGGGATAATGGGATAGTACCTTCAATCTGATTAGAGGAAAGGATAAGTTCCGACAAGGTGGTTGTTAGGTTTCCAACAGAGGCAGGAAGAATGCCGTTCAAAAGGTTATGTAATAGGTAAACTCCCTCCAGTATCCGACACCTGGTGAAGGATGTGAGAATGGAGAGCTCACCAATTTATTGCTTTCTGCACTAAGAACTTGAAGTCTTGTAGAATTAGAAAGACAAGCCGGGAGAGGGCCATCAAAATTGTTTTTACCCATATATAGTTGTTGGAGATTGGGCAGGAAGCGGCCAGCATCTTTTGGTAGATGCCCTCTTAGTTGATTGATCATGAAACTCAAAACCCAAAGAGCGGATAGGTTAAACAAGCTCTCAGGCAGTGTACCAGTGAGATTGTTCATTTGCACACTAAAGGCCTTCAAGTGGTTTAGGACTCCCAACTCAGGAGGAATGTTTGCATGTATCTTATTCTGACTGAGAATAAACCACTCTAGTTTTGTGAGATAAGCCAAAGCAACTGGAATGGTGCCCGGTGGCCTATTACCTTGAGTGTTTAAGTGCTTGAGTTCTGAAAACTTCCTAGAAACTTTGGGATGCTTCCATAGAATTGGTTATCTCCCGCTGACAGTCTTTGGAGACCTCGACAATGGCTTAGTGTTTGTGGAATCAACCCCTAATATTGTTTCTTCTTATAGAAAGATTTTCTAGCAGAGGGAGGTGACTAAAAACAAAGAGAAGGTGACCATAGAAACTGTCGTACGAGAGATCAAGAACTTGTAAGGAGAGATTGCCGATGTAGGGGGAGATAGTGCCTTTCCGGAGAAGTTCAGAGCAACTACCCCTTGTAAACCACGACTGCATGAAACTCCATTCCAGTCGAGGAAAAAGATGTTTAAATTCCAATTTGATAACATGTTATATGGGTCTCTAGTGACGAGGGATTTGAAAGGCAACAATGCACATTGATCAGACACGTTGCTCAGAGAAACAAGGGCTGAGGGCACTTCCCTTTGGCCGAGAACCACAATGAAGGTGGAGGAGAAACACAAAAGAAAGACAAGTGGCTAAGGTGACTTACCGGTGGTTGCCATGCCTGTCCAAATTTCTATGCAAAACATGCATGAACAGAAGAAGAAGCTAGGTCTTTAATTTATGTATGGATTTACTTATAGTAAATTTGTGTGCTTCTTTACAAACTGAAGAAGACTCAGGGTCTACTGCTTCACAATTCCAAATCCAGCAGCATGACTAATGGTTACATCAACAAGACTTTTTCTTGGCCGCCCTTATCTTTTTCTCCTTTACCAGTTTTCCACTCGATTCAGTCCCAAATCAAAGTTATCAATTTGAACTTTTTTTTTTTAAAGATTCCCAAAGCTGGGTTTCGACCATGTTCACAAAGGCTGTTTTTGCCTTTTAAATGGAGAGGTTTTTTTCAATGAAATATAAAAATCAAATAAACGAGAAATTAATAAGGCAACACTAAAAAATAGATAATAAATAAATAAGAATTAGAAGGTGCAAACAAGCAGTTTGACAATAAGAAAGAGTGAAAAAACACCTAAAGTGAAAAAATGGAAAAATGTGAATAATGCTGAAAAACACGTTTTTTTGCCATGGCATTTTTTTTTTCAAAAATGAAATGGCAGTTTTTGTCTTTTTATTAGGCTGACTTATTTTTCACACATTTAATTCTTTAAAAAGAATGTGTTTTTTTTTTGTCTGCCTACCAGCCCATATCACACGGCCGTGTTATAAAACTACTCCCTTGAAAAGAATGCGATGTCGCTTTCTTATTTCCAGACTTTGCATTTTCGGCACGGTCTTTTATCAGCACATCAAATACCTTAATTGGTGCAATAGATTACATCAACAAGATTTTGTTTTACCTTGGCAAACATATTTTCAACATCATACTCTTTTTGCCTGTTTTCGACTCTAGCTTTTTTTTAATTTCTCTTTTTTTTTTTAACCGAAGTTGAGTACACTGCATATAGTGGAAGGGACATTAACAGCAGAACTATGCCCACCGATCAGATGATCGATGTTACCAGCTGATACATTGTTTCCAATAAATGCTTCAGTTTTGTGGTCAACTCAGAAGCACTAGTCCTCAGGCTGCACACATGGAGTCGTTGCTGGGCTCAAGCTCGAGTCGAGCTGTATAAGACAAGCAAAAGGTTGACTCGAAAGACCAAAATTGTGGCTTCAGCTCGACTCAAGCTGTACGAGATCAACAAAAAGTTGACTCAATAGACCAAATAGTGTCTTGAGTTTGGCTTGTTTAAGTTCCTTTACCAACTTTTCCTTTAATTTCTTTGTTTTAAATTTGAAAATTAAGGAAAAACTAAATTAAAGAAAATAGAGTCAAATTCATGTAACTCGAACTAGACTCCTTTATAAACTTGAGTTATCAAATCGAGCATAACCGAACAAGCTTGAGTCGCGCTTGAGTTAGAACGAAGTTAAGGGTTAGTGTGTGCTCATGAAGAGAAGTGAAACCATGAACAAGTTATGTTCCAGCTTTCCCTGTTTCAAAAGAATATTTCTTTTACTCGGCAATTGTGGGAGGGCAAGGTGTATATCCTTGTATTTTATATTAATATAAACGGTGAAGGCACTAATTTTTCCAAATAAGTTGATATGAACATTTGAAAGTTTATTAAATATAAGGGGACAAGAAGAAAAACAAGATATTTGCACTGTTGATTAAAGTAAACTTCTGCTAGTTACTAAATAGCTTACTTATAATTATTAAGATGAAAGGACTAAAAGTAGTTTCCACATAAGCAAATTAATTAGCTCATTGATTTCCATTATCGGCCACTGTGACAATACCAAATAACATACATACATGGTTAACTATGTCCCAACCAGTTATGCCCTTTTATTATTACATGAAGTCATAAAAGATTAAAATCGATGTTGCTTTTACTTAATTATACAATTATTAGGCAAGAAAACATAGGCAAGCGTAAATGTTGGTTTAAAGGGTACTATGTTTGCATATGTTTTAGTTTATGATGGAGCAACTGTGCTGTGTTTATAATAACAAAGGTTAGGTGTATTTTTGTCAGTTGCTAGATGCTTCCTGGTGGCACTAGGAATTCTTCATTCTGGATCTCGGACTCGATCTGGTTGGATTTCCACCCAAGTCCCATTGTTGCCCTGACCATCGTCATGAAACATCACTAATTTGGTTTTGCAAATCCACTTTGATTAGGTATGTAAATAGATTTAATATGTTCAATTACCACTTTACCGGATTTTGGATCCATTTTTGGTGCAGAAATTTGGAGCAAACGGGTTTAGATTGGTCATGCTCTTTCATAAGTGAATGAGAATGGGAGTCCAATGTTCCAGTGGGATCCAATAAGGATGTGAAATGATACATATACATATAAATGTAGGATCTGAATTTGTTTCTTAATTAGGATAGGATATAAAGACCCAACCGATTTGTTTTCATAGCAGCTAGTGGAAGGCTATTCCTACCTTATTAAACATAAGGTTGAAGAGAAATGGAACTGCATTAGCCAATAGATGTCATATATGTTACCAATAGAAGCAAAAGCAGGTCCCTTGTTTTCCATATAAATGTATAGGATGGTTTTATTTTTGTCATTCTTCCAAAATGGAAGCCTTCCCTCGTATCCTTTTAAGCCTGACGATGACCTCTTTCATGTCGATTCTCTCTGTTGGTGCTTTCCTTGAACAGAACAACCCTGTCTCCATGATCATGAGAAGAAGCTCATTTCTAAAAATTTCACAGTTATTTTGCTTCAGAAGATGACCATTGATGACATCTGAAATTGCAAGCGGAAACGCTTCAGCCACCCACTGCCTCAAAGTAAAGTCGCCATCAAAATGTTCATCGCTGGGCTTTCTTCTGGCAAACACCTCAAGTAGAAGAATCCCGTAGCTGTAGACATCTGCTTTGGTTGACACCTTTCCATCCGCCCTGAATTCTAATTCATCCACTCAACAAGGTCAGACATGATAATGGCAATAGTAGTAGAGAATTCACATTGTCATTAAAGAGATGGTTTCACAAATAAAGAAAGCAGTAAAAAAAATTAGGACGAATTATTTTATTTTGATTTATGGTGTACATGAAACTCTATTTTTTCTTTCCATGCATTTATAAGGAGGAAGTGAAATTTTACTAAAGAAAGAAACATACTCAAAAGGAAAACTTTCTGGCATTAGTGTATGTGTGTGAACAATTAGGTTTTTTCTCAGACTCAGACTCATATTCGAATGCAAAAATTGGGTAATCATCATCCCCATTCATTTCACTTATTAATCTATTTTTTCTCTTTTTCATAATAAAATTCAAGTAATCAGTAGTCAACGGTTGGTAATCTAAAATTAAAGCTTGATATTATGAAATTATGGATGTTGATAGAACTTCCTCTCCATTGTAAGCAGGACCAAGTCGTTTAAGAAGCAGCTCAAACATAGAATTTATGATAGGACAAAGAGTTGGTACCTGGCGCAATGTATCTGGTGGTTCCAAGGGTGCTTGTAAGAGTTGAAGATTTGTGACCAACTAGCATCTTTGTAATGCCAAAGTCACCAACATGTTCTGTCATGTTCTCATCTAGAAGAACATTACTTGGCTTTAGATCACAATGAACTATAGTCTCCCAACAACCATGGTGAAGATATTCTAGAGCACAAGCAACATCAATCATGACATCCAATCTTTGGAAGATACTCAAGTGATGGCCACCTGAATGTAGACAGACTTCTAGGCTCCCAAGGGGCATGTATTGGAGTACTAAAGCCTTGAAATCTGCACTTGAGCAAGATGTGATGACTCTAAGAATGTTTCGGTCTAATTTGATACATCACATTGCATTCAATGTCAAAACTTTTTGATTCTCCATCAAAAAACAAGTTTAGGACCTTAATAGCCACTGTTGTTCCATCTATTAAAATTCCTTTATACACTGAACCGAAGCTTCCACTGCCCAAAAAATTTGCATCGCTGAAATTGTTTGTCGCTTGAGATAACATTTTGTATGTGATCACTGGGAGGGCAATTCCACGAAATCTTTCAACCTCCTGATCCTGTTTCTCCAACCCCCTCTTTCTATATTTTGTGACAAAAATGATTATCCAAACAATGAGTACAAGTGCAAAGCCCCCACTTGCTAAAAAAACTATCAACTCTGGGCATGTTGACATTATTGTGCTTCTTCGCTCCATCTGAACATACTGGCACATGGAATTTGGGAGCTCCATATAGTACATAGTTCCCTAGGAACGACTAGGCAGAAAGGTTTGCAAACTTTCGACCACTTGGAATCTCTCCTTCCAATAGATTGAAGGACAAGTCCAAGACCTGGATGTGCTGAAGTTTATCCAACGATTTTGGTATGTCACCGGAAAGCTTGTTATGAGAAAGGTCAATAGTGTCAAGGTTTAACATGTGATCAAGTTGTTCAGGAATATGACCACCAAATGTGTTCCGAGAGAGATTCAAATACTCTAACATTTGGAGCTTTGATAATGATGTAGGCAACTCTCCATTCAGCTTGTTTGCAGAGATATCAGTGATGACCGTCGCAGCTAAATTTCCGAGATTCAAAGGGAGGTGACTAGTGAAAGAGTTGTCTTGCAAGTATAAAACCAAAAAGTCCTTCAACTCACAAAGACCAGGTGGTAGTGTTTATTTCAAATTGTTTGAGCTCAGATCCAGCCATTGCAAACTAGTGATGTTTATAGAGCTTGAAATTTACCCAATTAGCATGTTGTGTCCAATATAAAAAACATATATGCGGACCAACTGGTAGATTGATAGTGGGATTGGGCCTTCTAGTGCATTTTTATCATGAAACAGCTGCTGTAAGCTGTGCATCTGTCCTATATTTGGTGGAATGAGCCCTTTTATTTTGTTCAAACTCAAATCTAGGGCAGTTAGCTTGGTCAAGTTGGATAAATCCAGTGGGATAGTACCTTCAATCAGATTAAAGGAAAGCTGAAGTTTCAACAAGGTGGCTGTCAGATTTCCAACAGAGGCCGGAAGAATGCCATTCAGAAGGTTTTTTGATAGACGAACTTCCTCTAGCAGTCAACAGTTGGTCAAGGATGTGAGAACAGATAGCTCATGGTTGCCAGGGACATTGGTCAACCTATTTCTATAGATGTGCAGGCGCTTGAGTTGTGACAGATACCTAATTCTAATGGTATCAGACCACTAAATTTATTTTTTCTGCAGTAAGAACTCTAAGACTTGTAGCATTAGAAAGAGAAGCCGGGAGAGGGACAACACAATTATTTTCACCCATATAGAGTTGTTGGAGATTGGGCAGGAAGCGGCCAACATTTTTTGGGAGATGCCCTGCCAGTTGATTGGTCGTGAAAACCAAACCCCAAAGATCGGATAGGTTAAAAAAGGTCTCAGGCAGTGTACCAGTGAGATTGTTCATTTGCACGTCAAAGCTGATCAAGTGAGTTGGGTGTCCCAACTCAGGAGGAATGTTCCCCTGTATCTGCTTTTGACCAATACTAAACCACTCTAGTTTTGTGAGATTAGCCAACACAACTGGAATAGTGCCGCTGAGCCTAAAGCGATGTTCTTTGCAAGTGGGGATGTTAATGGATTGGATTTAAATTGGGTATACTCTTCACCATATCCATTTCTTTAGGTATTCACATACTGGTATTCGAATTCAGATTTTAATAGAATGGAGAGATATCATGTCCCCTGTTTTTTAAATTCGAAGAGGATTGTTTTCTTAATCATAGACTGATTTTTTCCCAATATCTGTTTTTTTTTTGGAACGGTTCAATTGGACATGCGATCAAGATGGAACATGACATTTAAAGTCTACCCATCTTACCAAGTGATGAGGCAGTTCCAATTCTTTTGCTTACATTACATGGAAAGGCACGATATCTAGATAAAGGTAGAAAGAGAAACAGAACATATCATTAAGTGACAAATTTCAATGATTTTGCAAAAATTGTCCAAAACAATAATGGAATATGGAAAAGGTATTAGAAAAAGTGAGGAAGGTGGTGGTGGGACTCAAAAGAGGAGTTCGAGTTGTGTTTGCCGGCCAGTGAACACAACAATCACATGCCAAAAGAAAAAGAAAAAAGGGGCGTCTTTGAAATTAGAGAGAGAGTTCAGGGATCTGTTAGAGCCACAAAGACGGGTAGCCTTCGCTTGTTGTGGGCCGCACCAGCATTGGAATTGATAACCGCATCCACCATCGCTTCGAATTCTTCCGACTGAGGTGTTATCTTCTTTTCCTCTTCACTTGACACCACTTCCTGAGGTGTGCATAATCCTTGAGTGCTCACTCTTGGCCTGCTGACCTGCTCAAATGCAAAAGATACGAATCAATTCCTTGAAAACGTCACCGGTTTCATAATTTGTCATGAAGTGTGAATGGTTATCATGCTTCAGTAGGCCTAGTGACAGTAGTGTTTTCTTAAGCCGTACTTCGGGCTTATTCCTCTGAGGCTCCGGCCGCAGCTCCTGCTTCCCGTTTGCAAACTGCAACCACATAGGTGTGAGAATGAGATGTTAGAACCACATACCACTTATGCTAGTGCAGATATAACTAAACAAATGCATGCACACTCTACCAGCCTCCTACGAAAGAAGTGTTAAAACATGGAAAAAAAAAAAACTTATGTGGTTGTGGTTCGGCATTTTGATCCCTGCATTCACGGGAAAGGGAACTTTCTCATTATTCATCCTATGATGTTATTGAGAAAAGATGAACTCTCAATATTGAGAGTACAGGCCAGACTATTTTAGGTAAGATAATCACCTAGGAATCCTACGTGGTAAGTAAAGTGTCAAGAAAAAAGGGATCAGATCTCTTATCAAGATCTGTTATTGTTATGCACAGTACATTTTCGGTGGTTAATGGATTGGAAAAGAAATTGTGTAATATCATGATCTTGTATGCCAAAAATCTTGTAAGGGATTACCTTTTTTTGTACTATATATATGTTGCCCAAAGGAATCAATAAAAACAAGTTCTCTCCAGCATTATCTTTCATGCTTCCTCTGTTTTCTTCTCTAAGTTTTCTCATGGTATCAGAGCAAAACGAGGGAGGGAAATCAACTGCTCCCTTCCGTTAACTCCAAAAAATCCAAGCTTTTGTAGAGAGGTTCTTCAGACACCTGGAATTGGAATAATCTTCTGCTCGGCAGCTAAAATCGCATGAAGAATCATAACCGGCCTTCCTCTCTGCCGCCTGATACACCTTCATCTCCAGCAAATTATTTCAAAGAACGGCGGGAAAGTAAGTCAGGGAAGGGCGCCTTTCTTGCCGGATTCTTTGTGTTATCGTTATGCATATCTTGATAAAAATTACATGATAATACACTAGCTTGGATTGTATTATCCAAGTGCGACATGGCAGGTCATACTTTTCAACCTGCCTTGTCGTAATCACAGGTTCTTTTGGCAATCCATGGTAATTAGTAAAAAAGAGGCAGGCTCGTATCAACAGAACTGAAAATATGAGGACCATATTTAGAATTTCTAGAAGAATCAAGCCCCTAAATACAATTTTTTCCACAACGGATCCGTTCTTTTCATCTCTCCAATTTACTGCATCACATGGAGTTATGTGTCCTATTTACTACCTTACTCTGTTTGAATTAATATGGAAACATGAAGATGTGGTTCTCTTTTTAAAAAAAAAATCTGTCAGTTCTTATCTCTGGTGTATAATATTCAAGTTCGTTATAATACAATGTTCATTTTCATTTTGGCTTTTCAGCTTTTCAGGGATGAGAATGATATCTGCGCGATACTTTGTTACATAAGAGAATCAATGGATTATCCTGATTGAGTATAAACCCCAAGGGTGAACAAAAATACATATATTTTTTTTTCGTTTTCTTTTTTTGTTTTTGGCTCCCAAATTCAAATTTTTTTTAGAAGCCAAAAAAAAAGGAACATTTATCTATTTCAGCATAAACAGAATAGACCAATTAAAATCGACGAGACATTCACCATATAATAGCAAGAGGAAGGAAGTCGTGTGGCACCGACAGCTTAAAGAAACAAATTGAAATATTCATTTTGCCATGTATTTTCTTCCAAATTGTAATTGGAAAGAAGCCTTTAGCTTTTTTAGAGGTAGAAGTTGGGTATTATCTTGATCTTGTATACCAAAAATCTTGTAAGCGATAACCATTTTTTGTACTATATATAGATATGTTGCTCAAAGTAGTCAATAAAAACAAGTTCTCTCCAGCTTTATCTTTCACCCTTCCTCTGTTTTCTTTTCTAAGTTTTCTCACAGAGCAACAAGATCTTGATGGGTAAGGGAACAATGAAATAAGCAACTATAAGAAAGGCAGCTGTAGATAATCTTTTCCAACAGAAAAGTTAGGTAGACAATCCCTGTGATTGTACCTAGGAACTTGTGAGGAGTATGACTCATTCTTGGGAGTCTTGTAGTTTCGTCACTTATGATGGCTGTGAAGGTAAAGCCTTTAGACTAGACTTGAACCATGGCTTCCATGTACGCTGTGAGAATTTGGAAGGTTTCCGTTCAAAAAAGGTTTCATAAACATTGAGGAGAAAAGACAAAAAATTTACAAGAAGATGGTAACTGAAACTTGTTTAGATTCCTAACTCAGTCAGACTCACATACGAGCCAAGATTGGAAGGCTGCATTGAATCTACAGTGCAAATTTTGATTCCCATTCTACCATCTTTTCTGGGTATTTGGGATTTTCCTAAGAAAACAATAAGATGGTGGTGGGACAAACATATAATTTCTGAGCAGCATCATCTTTGAACGAATTCCTATTCATAAAGTAAATTTCACAAAAACATGAATTTTATTGCTCCAGACAATCAGAATCCTAATTTTTGACCTCAGCTGTTATTTTGGTTATGAACGCGACCACTCTTTGAAACCTTAATTTAATGTCCAAATTTGGGTGAACTTGGGCCCAATTATATGGAGTAGCCCCATGAGATCTGCCTCAAAGTCAATTGAAAATATGTTAACCATATATTAAGTGCTTTATGAAAGGAAAAAAAATCTAGCTCCACCCCTGATTGCAAAAGAAAAAAAATCCCACAAAAATGAAAAAAGAACAGACAAGTCATGGGCTTGGTGCTGGGTGTGCAGGGCACCATTAATCTCTCCATCTGACTATCCGTGTAAGTTGTGGCCCCTTGTTTTGCAGTTACCTCTGTTCTAATTTTCTTTCCCTTGTTGTTATCTGAGCCAAGAACACCCTTTGGATCATGTCACCTATGCTATGGAAAAGTGCAGCATGGCTCGAGTTTGACACGCAAGTTCGAGTTAGCCAGTATTTAACTGTTCCTTTACTGTACATCATTTCTAGCGTAGGCAGCATATTTTCGTGGCTAAAAGTATGGAATGAATAAAAATTATTACCATTAAAAAGCATGTTTTTTTTCTTTGCGTCCTTGTATTGCCGAATGCATTGGAAGAAGCGGCGTATATATGAAAGAACCAGCACCAATGGAATTACAACCGAACAGCTACAAAGAACCAGAACCAAAGGAATTGCAACAGAACGACCTACCGCAAACAGAATCAGCTTCAAACCAAACCATGCAATTGTTGCGACCTGGAACCAAAATTTTCAACAAATTAGCCAATATAAATAAATGAACATATTGCATGGACCAAATTGTACATATATCATAAGTTCTTCGTATAGGTTTAGTTGATCTTTTACATACAAGAACTTGCAAGAAAAGATGAAGAAGTCTTCCAAAATAAAGGCACTGCTTTCTGTCAACAAATATGAACTTTACCACCTTGTAGATAATAATAAGAATCATAGCGGGGTACTATGTTGAGCAGTACTACTTTGAGGCTACCCATTAATTGCACTTTGAAATATTTTTAATTGAAGAAGTCTTCCAAAATAAAGGCACTGCTTTCTGTCAACAAATATGAACTTTACCGCCTTGTAGATAATAATAAGAATCATAGTGGGGTACTAAGTTGAGCAGTACTACTTCGAGGCTACCCATTAACTGCACTTTGAAATATTTTCGATACCCACTCCGAAGAAGTGCCATCCCAACCCAGACTTTCACTTGGATTGACCAAATGCATTTTAAAATATTTTGTATACCCACCCAAACGTGCTCTTCTTCACAATTACAAGATTGGTTTGATTCAATAAGAAAGAAGATGAGATGGTTGTAAAAGATACTTTCGAACTTTTTTATTTACCTCCTCAAATTGAACACAAGAGAACAAGAACATAGGTCGGATGATTGTCTTTTTAAACAATTTAAGAAGTTTTTTGCTACCTGAAAGTTTAAGTATCCTTTATAATTCTTTCTTTTCAATAACAAACCCACACTCTGCTGCTCCAAATAAGAAAATAAAGAAAAAAACAGTAAAAACGATGAAAAAGAAAGATAAGTGATTATGGAGCGAGCTTTTTATATTAAACGAGCATTTTAAGTTAAAAAGTTGAATTCCTCCATCCATGCTCCCCTCCTTCTTAGAAGCATCCCAACCTATTCAGAATTCTATTTAAAAAAAATAAATACATAAAATTCATTTTGGCCTGGACACGCTTTTCTCATTGTCATTTGTCTTAACACTGTTTCAAAACCATGCCTCAGTTTTCCCCTGGACAATTCATTTTAAGACAAGTTATCCAGTGAAACTCATTTGAGACAGTTTCTACCAAAATTCATGCTTCCTCTCCTTCCTAGAAGCACCCCCAACTTACAATTTTCAGAATTCTATTAAAAAAAATCTAATACTGCGGCTTTGGCAGCGTCAAAATCAAGTGTGAATGTCATGTTTCGCAGCAGATCTTTAATTCAATGTACCAAAAGTTTGGATGGGTTAGCATACCATCCATCTAGATGTTGGCCTGGACACGCTTTTCTCATTGTCGTTTTTGTCTTAACACTATTTGAAAACTTTGCCTCAGTTTTCCACTGGACAATTCATTCAAGATAAGTTATCCAGTGAAACTCATTTGTGATAGTTTCCACTTACAATGTCATTTATGTAATTACTCATGGACCAATATTGGATTAGAAATTACTCATGCTTGATCATATATATCCCAATTAAATAATTACGTCAATATTTTAAAAATTTATATTAACAACCATATTTTTTCAAAGGGCAAAACAAGCATAGCATAAACGGTCGGGCTGGGCTTGAGGTGTATGGAGATGCATGTCTCCAGTCGATTCCCAAGTGGTGGAGTATGGTATATATGTTGAAGGGAGCATTGGTGGTACTACTAATGTACGTAGCTCAAAGCCCTATAGACTTGGGGAACGAGGGGTCTTAATGCTTCTTCTTTTTTGAGTGGTGAGCTATTGATTTTGAAAGGGTAACAACAACTCGCTCAAGTTTAAATAGAGTAACTGCTTGTATTACATAAAATGTTGTTAAACAGAGAAATTTAAACTTGTGCTTTTAAGTGTGGATCAGACTCAACACTCCAACAGCAGTCACTGAAGCCATCATGTTTTTAACAAAGCAAATTTGAGTCGAGCTTGAGTTAGCTCGACTCGTTTTACAGCTCTATCCACATGACACACACAAATGGACTTGTCCCCTATTTATAATGGTGAAACATGTCACTTGGAGTGGGGAAGCTTCAACCTAAGGATGTCAATATGTCTGATTTGAATTGAATGTCCAAGCCAACTACTCCAAAAACATTTGGATGAAGAAAAGAAATTCACTAATCAACTAAAAAATGAGATAGGATTTGAAATGAAGAAATGACATCGGATTAGATTTAGATTCATATATGCATAAATATTCGAACGGATTCAGATTTAATTATATTCAGTCGAATTCAGTTCAGATTCAAATATACAAAAACATCCGATCAGATCCAGGTGGGACTTAGATTTAAATAAAAAATTTATATTCAATGCTCTTACAGTTTGTAAATCAGACAGATTCAGTTCAAAATATGGATTCAGATTCAAATTCATATCTGAATATGGAAATAGGATTCGGGTTGGATTCTGATTGTGACATCTGATTTCAGATTCAGATTAGGATGAAAAAAATGGATTTAGATCAGATTCAAATTATGAAATCTGATTTTGGATTCAGTTTTGGATGAGGAAAAAAATCAGATTCAGATTGTGGAATCTGATTTCCGATTCAAATTTGGATATAACCTTTCTTAAATTCGTATCCAAACTTGAATCCAAGTATAGAAGTATCCGTGCGGACAAGAATATATTTTATTTGAATCAGATCCATTGGCATCCATCGGTGCAGATTTTCTCACTTTTCTAATATTTTACATTTTTAGTTTTTGTATTTAGGTCCATCGATTTTCAAGAAAACCATGGTCAGTCATTCTATTGAGTCCTCCCAACTCCTCCAAGAGTATCGGTGACGACTGTTCCCGATGTTCTTAATGAGAAGGTTGTGGAATAACTTCAGCTTCTCCAAGAGTACACCCAAAATTGCGTAACATACCGGCATGCTGGAGCTTGTGGACATTGAGAAATGATTCCATAATTGGGTGGTGGCCTTTTGGATATGAGTAATTACTTAAAACTAAATCTGAACTGAATCCGTATCCGATCCGATCCTTATATATATATATCAGAATCTGTAAAACAAATTTCTTTTTTCTATTTAGACAGGAGCATATGTCATAAAAGGGAATCTCTCTTCTGAAATCCTTCCTTAAAAAAAAAAAAAAATATATATATATATATATATAATCAATGAGCGGCGCCACCCAGTAAGAGAATCAAAAAGATTTTGCCAGGTAAAAAGTTTTAAAGTCTATCTTAAGTAGTCATCGTCCAAACGCGTCACAACTTCTCACAATGGAAAATTCTTTATATCATGCAAGCGAACACATATACATGGAAAGAATGGTAAGGGGATGTTGGTCAAGCTAATGCTCCAGACAAGGATTGGACACTCATTTAAGCCAAAACTCCCTTTGAGTGGGATCCATTAGACCCACAAGGATGGGTAGCCTTCGCTTGTTGCAGGCTACATCAGTATGGGGATTGATAACCGCGTCCACCATTGCCTCGAATTCCTCCGATTGAGGCATTTTCTTCTTTTCTGTTTCGCTTGGCACCACTTCCTTAGGTGTGCTTAATCCTTGAGCGCTCACCCTAGGCCTGCTGACCTGCCCAAATGCAGAAGACACAAATCAATTTCTTGAAAACGTCACCGGTTTCCTAATTTGCTTCAAAGTGTGAATGGTTATCATGCCTCAGTAAGCCTAGTAACAACAGTGAGTAGGCCTAGTAACAACAGTGTTTTCTTAAGCCATACCTCGGGCTTCTTCCTCTGAGGCACCGGCTGCAACTCCTGCTTCCCGTGTGCAAACTGCAACCACATAGGCATGACAATGAACTATTACAGCCACATTTCACATATGCAAGTGCAGATATAACTAAGCCAATGCATGAACACTCTACCAGCCTCCTATGGAAGCAGTGTTAAAACATGGGAAAAAAAAGAACAAAAGCATGTATGTGGTTGTGGTTCGGCATTTGGATGCATGCATCCATGGGAAAGGCAGCACTCTCTTTATTCATTCTTTGATGTTCTTGAGAGAAGATAGACTCTCAATATATAGAGTACAGGCCAGACCATTTTAGGTAAGATAATCAAGCAGGAATCTTACTGATAAACAAAGTGTCAAGAAAAAAGGGATCAGATCTCTTATCAAGATCTGCTATTGTTATGCAGATCTTGATAAAAATTACATTATAATACACTAGCTTGGAGTGTATTAACAAAGTGTGACATGGCAGGTCGCACTTTTCAACCTGCCATGTCATAATCACAGGTTCTTTTGGCTATCCTTAGTAATTAGTGAAAAAGAGGCAGGCCCGTATCAAGAGAACTGAAAATATGAGGACCATATTTAGAATTTCTAGAAGAATCAAGCCCCTAAATACAATTTTTTTCCACAACAGATCCTTTCTTTTCATCGCACCAATTTACTGCATCACATGGAGTTATCTGTTCTATTTACTGCCTTACTCTGTTTGAATTAATATGGAAAAATGAAGATGTGGTTCTCTTTTTTTTAAAAAAAAAAAAATCTGTCAGTTCTTATCTCTGGTGTATAATATTCAAGTTCATTATAATAAAATATTCATTTTGATTTTGGCTTTTCAGCTTTTCAGGGATGAGAATGATATCTACGCGATACTTTGTTACATAAGACAATCAATGGATTATTTATCCTGATTGAGTATAAACCCCAAGGGTTACCAAAAATATATCATTTTTTTCGTTTTCTTTTTTTTTTTGGCTGCCAAATTCAATTGTTTTTTTTTTGAGAAGCCAAAAAAAAATGAACATTTATCTATTTCAGCCTAAACAGAATTTTAGACCAATTAAAATCGACCAGACATTCACCATATAATAGCAAGAGGAAGAAAGTCGTGTGGCACTGACAGTTTAAAGAAACAAATTGAAATATTCATTGTGCCTTTGTTAATTTTTTCCAAATTGTATTGGAAAGCAGCCTTTAGCTTTTTTAGAGATAGAAATTGTGTATTATCATGATCTTATGTACCAAAAATCTTGTAAGCCATAACCTTTTTTTTACTCTATATATGTTGGTCAAAGGAATCAATAGAAACCAGTTCTCTCCAGCTTTACTTCCTCAGTTTTCTTCTCTAAGTTTTCTCTTGGTACCATGAGGAAAATGAGAGAGGAAAATCGACTGCCCCCTTCCGTTAACTCCAAAAAATCAAAGTTTGTAGAGAGGTTCTTCAGACACCTGGAATTGGAATAATCTTCTGCTCGACAGCTAGAAATGCCTGAAGAATCAGTGCCGGCCTTCGTCTCTGCCACCTGATACACCTTCGTCTCAGCAAATTATTCCAGAGAACGGTGGGAAAGGAAGTCAGGGAAGGGTGCCTTTCTCGCCGGATTCTTCTGTACTCCGGCAGCAACACCTATCACCGGAATTTCTCAGGGTCGACTGAATTTCTCTGCTGCGGATGTCAGTTACGAGCCCATTGCAGATCCTCACAAATCATCTCCAGAAATCTCCTCTCGGCAGCTCCTGTTCTCAGCCTACAGGTTCAGCTCGACAGCAGGTTCCCTCAACTGTTCACCGAGTCACAAACTCAGACAGTCATATTTGCTTCTGTTCAAAGGCTATGGTTTCTTCTCTGATTTAAGATGGCAAAAGGGCTTCTCCAACGGACGAAAGAAGGTGGAAACAGAATTTGGGGCTGTCGGACTGTAAAGAAGTTTTTTTTTTTTTTGCACGTGCTTTGAACTATTTCTCTGTTTTCTTTGAGGAGAGCTTGACGGTGATAGTCTGAGATCCCTGGATTTTCTGCCCCTTGAACGTGAGCATCAAAGCAGAAATTCACGAAGCCTGCTCTGTTCGCGTAGAATGAACACCACCGACTTGGGATTCATCAAAGATCTTCATTCACTCCTCTCTATTTTGCTCTCGGCTCTGCAACTATGGCTTCTCTATTTTCTGAAGGTTAGTCTTTTTTCTCTTTCTCTGCGTCAAGAGAATTTGAGTTTCGGAAGTCGTGGAGTCAAGACCTGGAGCCAGAAAAGGAGGAGGAAGACGTCTGCTGCTGCTCGAGGGAGACCTGCTGCTTGGCTTGCTTGCCAAAGGAAAGGAGATAGTGAACCCTCATCCCCTCATATATCTCTGCCTCCTCTCCCTCCATGGTCGTGTCTCTGGATCGATCTTTGCGCGATGACAGGAAGAGACGCAAGTGATTGTTTTTTCCAGAAGCCCAGCTGACCATTGTCTTCCTTCTCTAAGAATAATGAGAAGGAACTATGGCAGACCAAGAAAAGAATAATGGCGACATCAGCAATTCAAAAAATTCTCATGACTGATTCCTTCTTTTTACATCGTTCTGATATGATAATCCCAGAAGTGTTTCCTTCTTTTTACATCATTCTGATAATCCCAGAAGTGTGTTGGTATCTCAAGCACTTAACGGTGACAATTATGCCATTTGGAGTAGAGTAATGGTAATGGCCTTGTCAACCAAAATAAACTAGGCTTCATAGATGGATCTATCAAAGAACCAAAAGAAGGAGATCTGAGAATTTTGCCTTATGAGTTAGATATGCAATAAGATGATTCTTTCATGGATTTAAAATTCTATTAGCAAAGAAATTGCTGCTAGTATTGCTTATGCTACTTCTGCTCAAGATGTATGGGAAGATTTAAAAAGCAGGTTTACTCAGAGTTCAGCACCAAGAATATATCAACTGCAGAGTTCTATATGACAACTTCAACAAGAGACTCTATCAGTTACTATGTACTACACAAAAACTAAGGTGTTATGGGATGAACTTAACTCTTATTCTCCCATACCGTCTGGTTCATGTGGTACTATGAAAATTTACTCAGATCATATTAAAAGAGGAAGAGTAATCCAATTCTTGATGGGGCTAAACGACTCGTAGTGAGCAATTCATGGTCAAATCTTACTACTTGATCCCTTGCCCAACATTAACAAAGTTTATGCTTTAGTTCTACAGGAAGAAAAACAACATGAAGCAAGATTCTCGATGTCACATCCCTCGTCTGGCCTCCATTGGAACTGGCCGAGGTCATCTCTGCAGCCACCGGATCTTCATTGTCGACGACATCATTGTCATCGACATTGGTGCTATATAAGACGACAATGTACTGGTCTTGGGAGGAGACGGGCAATGTCATTATGGTGCCAGGTGCAAGGTGCTTTATGTCTCCCTCTTTCTGTATGTGTGGTACACTTGACAGACCATGTCGTGCTTGGCTGGCAAGACAACAGAATTCCTCGCAGGAATTGGGTTCACCAAGTGCTCTTAGGATGTTAGGAGAGTCCACAAATACGGTGCAACCATAGTTGAACTGGCAAGCTTCACACGGTTATAGAAATGGTAAGCTTGTCCAAATGGGACTCAAGAAACCATGGTTAAACTTTGAAAAGAAATAACCGGTGACATGTCGAAGTTTGAAATCCGTATTCAACAGGTAGAACATGCGCTTTGATGTTTGCCGTTGGAAACAAAAAAAAATGAGCCGACAATAGCTGGGGCACAGCTAATATTCGTCAATCCCAGGTCAAACTGTAGGTTATGAACATAACCTATACAACTTGCTAGCAGTTCCATTCAGATGATGAGGCAAGATTTGATCTGGCAAGCTCTTACCTCTTATTACAACTTGTGCTTTTAATTAATTTACACATGAAGAAAATGTAGTCTCCCTTAAACACAAAAAGTGAATATAGCCTGACTCAACAGTTAAATTAATGGACAATGTGTCATAACAGGAAAATAAGTGACACAGAATATGAAGTTATAAGTTATAAGCACAAGCAGAGTGATGAGATCAATTAGCACGTCAGCCGTGCAGCTTCTTTGCTGATCATTTGTTTGATGAGTTATGTGTGACTCTATGTCAGCAGTAACACATTATTACTGCCTTACGAATCTGCCTTAAAAATTCCTATAACAAGTGTTCCATGGATCTGGTTCATTTTTTAAGTAAATTAGGCTTCATAGATAGATCTATCAAAGAGACAAAATAAATAATCATGCTTTCGTTTTTTTGTTAAATTCAAGTTGTTGGAAGAGTCTTAAGTCTGGTGCTCATGAAAAGTAAGTGATATCGATTGTTGTTTTGCACACTCGGTGTCTCCGGCAGGGCGGAAGATCATTTCAATGAGACTTTTTTTAATTTGAAGGACTTCTTAAGTCTGGTGCTCATGAAAGGTAAGTGATATCCCTTGTTGTTTTCCACACTCGGTGTCTCCGCAGGGCGGCAGATCACATCAATGTGGTTTTTTTTAATTTCAAGGACTTCTTATTTCCACATCCAGCAACTTAGTTGGAACATAAGATTACATCAACAAGACTTTTTCTTCACAACCATTAACAACATATTTCCAATGTCATGTTCCCTTCCCTTATTTTATGTTTTCAACTTTTTTTTTGTGGTCTTTTCAATTGAATGGCCTACACTGCATTTAGTAGACGGGACTGTTGGTAGGGCTGCACAGGAACGTCGAACTTGGCCAGCTCGTAATCTTTTTTTGAAAAAAATGCCAATGGTTTTCCTGTCTTTTTCATTTTTAGCATTTTTCATACTTTCTAAATGTCAAATTGCTTGTTTCCATTTTGTACTTTTTATTTGTTGCTTATCTTGCCTGATCATTACTCATTTATCCCTCTAACTTTTAAGATTTTTCAAATTTTTTTCAAAGTTAAGTTACCACCATATGGACGGTGGATTCTTTTTGCTCTTATTCAAAGTCCAACTAGAATTATGACTACCACGCTGCATCTTCTACTATGTTGGCCACTGCATGATATTCGATTGGCCTCTATGCTAGACTGAGAAACAATTTGCTGTTTCTTTGTTCTGGGGTGGTTCTAACTTTGAAGATTAGACCATAATGAACAGTAGCTTTTGAGAATCTTAATATTCTCTTGACAGCTACCCATTGTGATTCTACTGCATCCTAATAAATTGGCTGAACCTTGTAATTACCACCAAAATTTCAAGGTTAATATATATGTAGCGTTTTCACAATTATTTTCAACAATTTTTGGTCTCAAATACTTCAATTTATTGCAATTCTAATCCAGTTTCCTTCTAATTTGGTTACCGACTATACTAGACTCATCTGAATTTAAATCTAAACTTCCAACCCAGGCCCTACCTCAAATCAAGATTTAAACCCAATCCAAAATCCCAAGTCAAGATCCAAAAACCGAGCCCTAGATCCAGATATGGATCCAAATCCCAACCTTAGATAAAAAAAGATCCATAGTCCCAATCTGGATCTAAAACTGAGCTCTGCATCTAAAACTAAGCTTTAGATCCAAATTCAAAGTTTTAGATCAAAAATTGAACTTAGATCTAGATCCAACTCCAAATCCAAGATCCAAATCCAAAATCCAGCCCTAGATCCAAAAAGAAAGTTAAAAGTTCATAATTACACTCGAGAATAAAAAATGCAATAGAACATATATTCAGAAAATCGCCCACAGGTCTAGATTAGATCACTCAAATGTTTGAAATCGAGCCCAAGAATCAATTCTCAACATCATTCGTCAGCTCCCCCTTGCTTTTCACTCAATTTGGGTGGGAAATATGGGTGGGCGCTGGCCGAGCCCAAGAATCAATTCTCAATTATCTCTTACTCTTCTACTAGTTTTTCTCTTTATTTGTTTCCACTCACTTATAAATCTTTCAATTTCTCTATCTTAATTTTCTCTTAAAATTTATTGCTCTTTTACTACTTTTTCTCTGCCTATATTTTCTTTCTCTTAACAATCTTTACCTCACCCTCTCTAACTGTTTTAAGAATTGAAATCGATCTAAGTCAAACATTAGGCGATCTGCCTGAAATAGGGATCGTTCTCGCCTAAACTCGTCTGCATCTCAAATCCCTCTCAAATCCTTCGATCTCAGTCAGATCAGTCCGATCTATTCCTCCCGTTAGATGAGTTGACCCAAATCGATCAGAACGTCAGCATCCTCTCCACTTCTGATCGGGTAAACAGACAGTTCTCGCGGTAGAATGTCCACGGAGAAGGATTTCTTACCGATTGAGAAATTCCTCCAACTGTCGATGTGCAGTGCAGAAATTCCTCGGATGAGATACGATTTACTGCGCAACTGAATGATCCTTCTTCCGATTCCAGCCTCTAAGTGCCTCAAGGATTGGGGAGCACTTGCACTGTATTTGACATCTACAGTTGCGGTAGCCTTCCCGGTTCGGCTCCTCTGGTTCTATAGGCGATCTTCTTCTCCAACAAAGTCTCCTTCACTGGCCTAGCTTTTCGCGCCACACTTAAGCAGATCAAACTCTCCCGTGTGGTAGAGAAAAGGTTTCTTTTATTGATTCAATTTCCAAAAGTTACAGGTTTTGGCACAGTCCCCAGCTTATATGCCGCCGGACTGTCTTGGGTTTAACCCGTTGTCTCGGACTGATACGAGTACAAGACCTGACTCAATCAAATCCAAAACAAAACAAATACAATGACTCGGTCTGGGCTTGAACCCAGCCGTGACGCGCTCAGGTTAGCCTGAGCTTTTGCCAACTAAACCTGACCCGGAGGCACTCTTGGTTGCGCCCACTCTTCCTTGGTCTCTTACAACTGATGCAGTCTTTCTCCGCCCGAACCAGCAACCTCTGTTCTTCAGCCTTGCTGTGCTGACCACTGACCTGACCGAACCTAGTCCCTTCCATGCTCTGCTCAGCTGAGCGAACCTTGCTTGAACCCATTGTATGCTTCTCGCTCTTGTCACCGGCTGCAATCTGTAGGCCGCAACTCTTTTTTGTCTTCAGATTAACCTCACAACGGATATCGCTGCCCTCCGCAATCTCCCTGGCTCGCTTGCACCTAATGCCTTACGCTTCGGTCTCCTCAAAAGTTAAGGTTAACCTCACTAGCCTCCGGACTGCCTATCTCAATTGGCCCTTCAGTCTTGCGCTCTACATTTAGCACCTCGGCTTTGGTCGACATGGAATTAGCCTCACTTCGCTCAAAACACCTTGGCCCTCCCTGTATCTTCTCTCGGTCAACCTCACAATGCCATAAAGTCAATAGCTTCAACTGATGCCACGCTAGCCATCTCCCTGCTTCTGACCATGACTTCGATGGCAGCTGGCATCCCGCCTACATCCTCGGCAGCCTCCTCGGCCACACTCGGCTGTGTTCTAGGTAGGTGCACATCAAGTCCACCCCCATTGAATGGAGCTTGTCCCCAAGCTCTCTTTTGACAGTCATCACGGTCTGTTGGAACTGCCTTAATACAGTTCACATCTCCACCCTCACCTACCCAGCTTGGATGAGGACCATAGTCCCTTGGCAAGGACCTTAGTAAAGACTTTTGGGATATGGGAGGTCCTTGGTCACCCCTGTAGGCATTCGTCATGAACCCAATTTCCTGACGTCCTCTATCATGGGCTTGCCAAAGTCGGCCCCCAGTTTTTTCATCGAACTTCTCAACAAGTAACAGTTTTTGGTCCTTGTTGTTAGCAACAGCACACCATGCTTCCGCTGCTCTCCTAGCCTTCACCTCGAGCATATAATATGACTGTATAGGGTCTGCCATAACAGTCTTGGACTGTTCTGCAATTTTCTGCATTTGAGCCTCTTTTTGTTGTGATTCCTTCTTTCCCATCGGAGAACTACTGCCCATCTGGTCTGACCCTTCTCTCAGACCTTGTGCTGCTATGGTCTTTGCAGACTTTGTGTCAATAGCCGTTAAGACAACTTGTCCTTCACTATTCTCCTTATGGAACATAATGGTCTTGGTGGCGAAGTCCCATTGGGTTTTTCCCAACATTCTGAACCATTGCATTCCCAAAACTACATCTACTCCATGGATAGGCAGAATATATAAGTCCATCATAAATTGTACATTTTGAATATGAAGCAGCCTATCCTTGTATGTGTGATGTGTTCCATCACTGGTTTGGACATCAAAAGAATATATCACTTCACTTTTACCACCTATCAATTGAGCTGTCCCTGGACTTATGAAATTAGTAGCTGATCCCGTGTCTAGGAGAGCTAATACTTTATGGTTACTGATGTATCCAACAACCTTCAAGGAATCCGGATGTCTTATATTAGCTATCGTGTGACATAGCACCTGGCTGTCATCAAGAGATTCATAGTTCGGCCTTTCTTCCTGGCTGTCTTGCTCTCTAGCTCATTGCTCAACTTTATACTCTTCATCTTCGTCATCTATGACTATGAACAACTTGATCTCTTTGCACTTATGTCCACGAAACCACTTGTCATCACAATGGTAACACAACCCCTTTGCCATTCTCTCACCCCTCTCTTGTGGGTAATGTATTGTTTCTTAGGGCTGCTAGAGGTTGGTTGTGGTAACTCCTTCTTCTTTGGTAACATTTCTGGATCCGGCGGTCTGGTCCGATGTGGGTCAAACCTTTTGCCTTGCTCTTGGAGAGCCCATTTCCGTTTCATTTTCTCATCTTTGTGTCGGGAAACTTTCATGCATATCTTTAAGTCATGAGATTCTTTGGAAAGCACAGCCAACTGAATATCAAGCTGCAATCCCCCAATGAAAGCACCTACTAATGCTGCTACATCCCAACCTCGTAATTTGTAAGATAAACGTTCAAACTTGTGTTGATAGTCCAACACCGTCCCAGTTAGAGTGAGATTCATTAACTGCACATTGAAATCTGTAATTCTGGAATCTTCAAACCTACTGATCAGCTCATTCTTGAACTACTCCCAAGTTTGATTTTGCTCTCGGTAGCTAATCCACTGAAACCACTTCAAGGATTCCCCTTCAAAGTACATCATCACGTAGGTAGTTTTTTTATCATTTGGAATGCCTTGACACTGAAAATCATTCAGCTTTGAAAACCCATTCATGAGTTTGCTATCCACTAAATCTTAGAAATTCCATCTTAAGTGCTGGCGCTCTTGCTCCAACCAGATTGTGGTTTTGTCACCCTTGACGCCCTACCGGCTGTCTCCTATCATCAATCGGTCGATTAGCTTCCTAATGATCCTCCCAAGCCGGTCTTTGATGATCATGGACTGGTGGTGGTTGGCGTTCCTCTTGTGATTCAACCCTAAGATTAGGTTGATCAGTCCCCTCACACCTATCTCCCACATTTGTCACTCCCTTAGACCGATTTATGACTTTTTCTAATTCTTCAAGTATGTTAATAGCGATCGGCCCTTCATGATTATTTTGTCTTTCATAAGACATGCTAGGCGTATTAGACCTGGTTTTGCCATGATTCTCATGGTTTATAACACTTTGCGTAGTCTTTTCAACCTGCTCCATGTGTTGGTTGAGTTGATGGTCTGAAGTAGTAACCGTGGTAATCAATTGCATCATATGGTCCAGCTTGCTGTCTATTCCAGTCATCTTGCTATCTATCCCATTCATCTTGCTCTCCATCTGAGCTATCTTCTCATCTCTGAAATCCAACTCTGCCACAACTTCATCATCATCGTGAGGAATCACCTCGGCTTCCAGCTGCTCACCTTTTCTCACCATATTTGCTGTGTCAAAGACCCCAAAACAGCTCTGATACCACTTGATGTGACCTGCCCTTGTAGCTCCCAAAAGAGACCAAGTTGCAGTCGCTTCCCAAGATCTATTGGGGCTAACACGTCAAGGAAGGTTAAAAGAATAGGTATTACAAGATTTCGTTCCCAAGTCGGACACAACCCTAACTGAATATATCTCTTAGGACAGATATACAAGTAGTGGTTCCCTCCCAAGTTTCAACCTACTACAAATCAAGAATGGGAATGTGAGGCTTTACAAGCGTCAACGATACAAGAAGATCTCTCCCTCAATCTATAATCACATCATCCATGCCAAACCATACATTCAATCCCTAGGTCGAGCATTCCACACCCTTCCTCCTAGGACAGTCCGACAGCTTTGGAATGTGTCCTCAGCTAGGTGAGCTTTGGAGGATTCCTGAATGGCTGCAAACCGGAAGGTTGGCTGGAAATCAAATGCACCCGCCCACACAGCTATAGGGGATTTCGGATGTACCATGCCGGATCTAGCCCAGCACTCACCGAGGAAGAAGGCCAGGTATATCCTCGGTATTCAGCAATACTCCACATCTCAATTGGCTACAAGTCCTTCGATGGCGGTCAATCTCCAATGCGCAGGCTCCTAGTGTTTAAGACAACACCAGCTGTTTACTGTTCTTGTAAGAAACAGCTGAACAGAAAGTAATGGAGGAGGTGCGTCACCCAACAAGCAGGAAACAACAATTGTGTGATGTAGATTGGGGGAAGCTATCTTCAGATTGGCACTGAAGATCGCCCTTCCCCTTCAAATGGATGGAAGATTGGAATGAAGTCCACCAGTCGCCTCCTACGCCTATGATGTGCGCTTCCAGAAAACAGGAGTAGTCACTGTATGCAATCAGAATTCTCAGATGAATGAAGGAGTGGAGATGCTCAACCGAAGATGAGATCAACCCCTACTATCTGTAATCGAATTCGGGGGTGCTGGCGTCGAATGGGCGACGACGCATGCCTCTTCAAGACAGCTCCTTGCTACAAGATCGAGCTCCAACAGGTTCTGCTTTTCGCCTAATTCAACAGCTCGCTGCCACAACTATCAGTAGAGAGTATGGTGCTGCGAAGGAATCAAGAGCTCAAGTAGAAGATAATTCAACAGATCATCAAGCTCAAGTCATGGAGAATGCACCAGAGAATCGATTTCACCCAAGTCTATAACAGAATTTGGGGAAACGGGTGAGAATCCCTCTCGCAGGTGTGGAACCAGCTCACAGACTAGCGTTCCTTCAAAAAATCATAACTCTGTGTACCAAGGTCCAAAAATCATGAAAGTTGATCTGGAGGAAGCCAAGGTCGGGAGGATTAAACGCTCCAAAAATCAGCCCCAAAGTCATTTCCAATAGGTGACTCGTTGAAGCTTGAAGTTGTGCCTGGTTTTGCCTGAAATCAGCCTGTCACAGGACTCAGGCAACTTCTGGAGCCAGTCACCTTAAAAAATTCACCGAAATTCAACAGGAGCTCGGATTGAGCTCAAATTTGGACTAGTGATAGCCGAGATTCTCATGTACGAACGGATAAAAATTCAGCTTCAAATAAGCTCCCAAAAGGTGAGTCGTTGAGGATTGAAATCAGCCTAGTTTCTAGTGTCACTCAGAACTGTGCCGCCTAATTTCGCGATCCACCGTCATGATTGCAATCAACTCCGGCTAACTATCAAAAACAGCTCATATTCTTCCCAAACTTGACCAGAATGCTCCCCAAGAGTTATGAAGACACCTGAGCCATTTCCCTACTCAGATCAAGCTCCGATCACCGAAATTGTGCTGATTTTCAGAGATTACCATCGCTGTCTTCAGAATAGGAATTCAGCCTCTGTTTCTTCATCTTCAGTCAGTCGATTCCTCACTGTTTCACTCCGTAGCTGGTCGCAAGGGATACGCAACAATTAGACACAGATTGCGACAGTAAGAATTGATTCTTAAAAGAATTGAAATCGATCTAAGTCAGACATTAGGCGATCTGCCTGAAGCAGGGATCGTTCTCGTCTGAACACGTCAGCATCCCAAATCCTTCGATCTCAGTCAGATCAGACTGATCTATTATTCTCGTAAGATGAGTTGACTCAAATAGATCAGAATGTCAGCATCCTCTCCACTTCTGATCGGAAAAACATGAAGTTCTCGCGGTAGAATATCCATGGAGAAGGATTTCTTACCGATTGAGAAGTTCCTCTGGCTGTCGACTTTCAGTTCAGGAATTCCTCAGATGAGCTATGATCTGCTGCGCAACCGAGTGATCCTTCTTCTTATTCCAGCTTCTAAGTGCCTCAAGGATTGGAGAGCACTTGCACTGTGATCGGATCTAGTTTTGCACTATATTTGATGTCCACAGTTCTGGTAGCGTTCCTAGTTCGGCTCCTTTGGTTCTGTAGGCGATCTTCTTCTCCAGCAAAGTCTGCTTCGCTGGCCAAGCTTTTGGCACCACACTTAAGCAGCTCAAACTCTCTCACGTGGGGGAGAAAAGGTTTCTTTTATTGATTCAATTTCCAAAAGTTACAAGTTTTGGCAAAGTCTCCAGCTTATATGCCGCTGGACACTCTCGGGTTTAACACGTTGTCTCGGACTGATACGAGTACAAGACCTGACTCAGTCAAATCCAAAACAAAACAAATACAATGACTCGGTCTGGGCTTGAACCCAGCCATGACGTGCTCAGGTTAGCCTGAGATCTTGCCAACTTGACCCGGATGCAATCTTGGTTGCGCCCAGTCTTCCTTGGTCTCTTACAACTGATGCAGTCTTTCTCCGCCCGAACCAGCAACCTCTGTTCTTCAGCCTTGCTGTACTGACCACTGACCTGACCGAACCTAGTCCCTTCCATGCTCTGCTCAGCTGAGCGAACCTTGCTTGAACCCATTGTATGCTTCTCGCTCTCGTCACCGGCTGCAATCTATAGGTCGCAACTCAATTTTGCCTTCAGATTAACCTCACAATGGATATCGCTGCCCTCCGCAATCTCCCTGGCCGGCTTGCGCCTAACGCCTTACGGTTCGATCTCCTCAAAAGTAAGGTTAACCTCACTTGCCTCTGGACTGCCTATCTCAATCGGCCCTTCAGTCTTGCGCTCTACATTTAGCACCTCGGCTTTGCTCGACATGGAATTAGCATCACTTCACTCAAAACACCTTGGCCCTCCCTGTATCATCTCTCGGTCAACCTCACAATGCCTTAAAGTCAATAGCTTCAACTGATGCCGCGCTAGCCATCTCCCCGCTTCTGACCATGACTTTGATAGCAGCTGGTATCCCGCCTACGTCATCGGCAGCCTCCTTGGCTATGTTCTAGGTAGGTGCACATCAAGTCCACCCCCATTGAATGGAGCTTGTCCCCAAGCTCTCTTTTGACAGTCATCAAGGTCTGTTGGAACTGCCTTAATACAGTTCACATCTCCACCCTCACCTACCCAGCTTGGATGAGGACCATAGTCCCTTGGCAAGGACCTTAGTAAAGACTTTTGGGATATGGGAGGTCCTTGGTCACCCCTGTAGGCATTCGTCATGAACCCAATTTCCTGACGTCCTCTATCATGGGCTTGCCAAAGTCAGCCCCCAGTTTTGTGATCGAACTTCTCAACAAGCAACAGTTTTTGGTCCTTGTTGTTAGCAACGGACCACCATGATTCTGCTGCTCTCTTAGCCTTCACCTCGAGCATATAATATGACTATATAGGGTTTGTCATAACAGTCTTGGACTGTTCTGCAATTTGCTGCATTTGAGCCTCTTTCCGTTGTGATTCCTTCTATCCCATGGAAGAACTACTGCCCATCTGGTCTGACCCTTCTCCCGGACCTGGTGCTGCCATGGTCTTTGCAGACTTTGTGTCAACAGATGTTATAACAGTCTTGAACTGCACGTTGACCTTCCATTGACGGTTTCAGAGATCAATATACAAAAAAAAAATGGAGTCAGGCTCCAGTTCCAAATTATGTATTGCACAGGTATAGCAATCATTGGGATTTTGCACTCCTTAGCTTGGAATTCCAACTCATGTTCAACGATGATGTATCCTAGAACTGAAAAGGTTGGTGAGAAACTCCTAGAATTGGAGCAGGCATCTACCTGCTTTGTTGACAACCAAAATGTATTTGAAAAGGAAGCAGGTTGTCACTTCAAGCTCCCTGCACATAACAAGATTGACATTGGGAATTCAGAAATTAATGTGCAGAGTCCTTTATGTGGATCAGTTCAAGATAATATAGGAGGCTTGCTGGATTCCAAGCATGTGAAAGGAAGAAATATCCATGAAACTGAAAGCAACATGATCTTAAGCTCAAGAAATCTCTTGATTGTTAAAAACATGAATCATCTGGTTCATGCGAAAATGTAAGACAATGGTCTGCTTCTCTGAAGGACAATGAAGCAAGGGATTCAAGCAAGCCTTCTGGACCTCATGCACGTGAACAGAGGCCTTCTATGTTGCAACAGGAAAATCCTTCCAGCTTTCATACTGGACTGGACTTTTCTAAAGAGGCAAAAAAATCAGGCCACCATGGCAAGGCATCGCACCGAAGGATGGCCAAGAAATCAGTCTATCCTTTCTGAATATTGGCCAAGGATGAGCAGCAGTCAGGAGCTTCAGAAAATATCAGGACAGTATCCACTTCTACGTACTTTGAGAATTGTACCGTAAAGCATATTTGCTTGGCGTGTTTGATTCACTCCAAAATTTTCACTTGATTTGTTGATATTATAGTGAATCCAAGTCCTCCATGTGATCCTTGACCTTCCGTAAGCTCAAATTCTATTATCACCCCTTTATCTGAGAAAACATTGGGTGCTAGTGATGCAGGTCGGATAGGGCACCTGGTGCTGCCAAAAAAGTACGTAGAGGTATGTTACTGAAATTTTTATAGTCATCTTTTCTGAAACTAAGACCATGTTAGACTTTTTCGTCCTCTTGTTTTGCCATTTACTAGAGCGTCGAACTTGTTTGGAGCTGCTTTCTTCCTTGGACTTCCTTCAATTAAATTTGGTTTTTGGTACACTCATATGCTTGTTTCTTATGCAATTCTTAATCTTGAACAGACGTACTTCCCAGCATTTTGTCATCCTGAAGGACTGCCTCTTAGGATTCAGGATGCAAATGGAAAGGATTGGGTGTTTCAATTTCGATTTTGGCCAAATAATAACAGTAGGATGTATGTGTTGGAAGGTGTAACATCATCATTCAGTCAAAGCAACAGCAAGCTGGTGACATAGGTAATGTGTGCAGCCTGGTCATTTCTTCTTGCTTGTGCATGCAATGTTTGGCACACAAATAACTAAGAAGCTTCTCAAACATCCTTGTGCGTCTCATTAAATTTGCACTTTCTGTAGTTGGGTTACCTTTTTTTGCATATAAATCAGCAAATGATTGTGATTTCTGTTCAAGTCCCCAAACTTCATGGATTGACAAAGCTTTCTACCAGACATAGCACCATTGTTTTTTAGTAGTATCCCATTTAATATAAGGCAACTGGTGTTATGTTATTAGAGGTCATACTGGAATATAGTATTATGATCAGAATAGGTTCATAGCCCTATAAGCATGTTATTTGGTCATAACTGTATAGGAGTTATGACCATATATATACTTATATATGGTGGGCTGTATAAGTAAATGTACCCTATTTAGTACATATTTAGTTGATTTTGTTTCTTAGTTTAGTTGAGTTTCGTTTCTAGCTAGACATATGTTAGATAAGTTGGGATGATGTGGATGAGCAATAAGGAAACTAAGAGAGAACATGGGTAAGCACGTGATCTTATTTGGTTTCCCTTATGGACATAAATTCGAAGGGCATCACACTTAATCCCCTCTTCTCACTCATGGGTCCTATTTGTTATTGCTGTTTAGGTAGTAGTTTTTTTGAAATGTAATTCTAGATTTTATATGATTTAATTTTTTTCATTTACATAACCTTATACTAGCTGACTATGGTGTTTCCGGCACATAGCCATCTAACCATTCATCTTAACAATCCCGCATCTACAGCATGCGGTAGGTTTCCTTCCATTTATCCATCCTTCTTGTTTGCTCTTCTTAGGTGGCGTAAAGAATTTTCAAGTGTCAAAACTGAGAGTAAGAGAAGGTGTTCCATGTTCAAGCATCATCGAGCACACTGTCCACCATGCTGCTGGGTCCTCCATTGAACTTTCTCTTTACAGGTTGGGACTTGGTTCCATTTGGAAACGTGTTAAGGTCAGGTCTTATTGGTGAGTGTCAAACAGGTTTAGAGTCTTTAGCCTTTGAGACCTAGCTTCAGTATGTATCTTTTTTTATGTTCCACGTGATTCCAGCCTATGGCCGTGCTCAGTTTAGAGTTAGTTTCATGTAGTGCATCAGTTAACTAGAGTCCTCATCATGTGAGACTATTGTCGAAAGTCAATTGTTCAGACTTTCTTCTTGTGGTGCTTGACTGGCCTTCTTTAGGTGCATATTTTATTTGTAGTCTAATCCAGGGGGGACGTGGGTAGTTTTCTGATTTCATGCTTGTTTGGATCTTAGTTAAAGTGGTTGTGTCTGATTGTTAAGTGTTGTGTTTTCATCATTGAGCTTGTGATTTTCAATATGTATGTTAGTTGTGCATGGCATGGTTACACCGATTTATATTTTAGAATGCATATGAATATTGGAGCTGTTATGCCTTGGTATTTACTTTGTGTGTTTGTTTCTCTTCATGGGTCAAGCTTTTCTGAATGGGTTGAACCTAGTTAGTTAGCTGAATTATTTTGCAAACATATATTAGCCATCGATTTGTTTTTTTGTTATTTGTCTTTGGTCATTGACATTCCTTATATCATAAGAATTCACTATTTTTGAAGGTCCTTTGTTTCCGTTGAGTCAATACAACATTTAGTTTTGGTATCAACTCTTTACAACGACAGGTCTAACCATGATTTGGCAAACCTGTAAAAACTAAAAAAATCATTCTCTGTTTCAGAGTCATAAGACTTATGACGTTCTGATCTGGGATAAAGTTGAATTTGGGTTTGATTGTTGGTTGGAAGTTTCTTGTGTTAAAATCAGCCGGCAAAATTTCAAATTTTTTTCAACTTTGAGTATTTTGATATATTGTTGTTAAACTTTTCGCTGTTTCTATTTCTCACAAACAAAAATTTTGGAAACTAGGCTCTATTTCTTGTTTTTTTGAATTCCATCTAGGAAACAGATTTTTCAATTTTACTTTTTACAAATTTTTTAGTGAAACTTTCTAATTATTATTATTATTATTTATTTAAGGCTCTGTATCCATATCAAACCCAATACTCCAACCTACACAGTTTTAGACTTTTTGTTTAGTGGGGAGAATTGTGATTTTGCATATATTTGTGTGTTATTGCTAGGGAAATTATCTAGTAAGGCTTTTGATTGCCTTATTTTGTTGGAGCCCTTCCTCACTTGGGTCTATGAGAAGGTGTGGGCTGCCAAGCCACTAGGTCCTTGCTTTAGGATCTCAAGGCGTCACTCTTCCTTGGAGTCCTTGGTGAGTCCGAGGATGGGGATGTGGTGTGACCTCTAGGGTGAGAATAAGGAGGGAGGCATAACGTGCATGGGTGCTTAGGGACTTGGTAGGGATTCAGCTTGGCTAGGTGGGTGCTAAAGGAGAGGGGCGTGGAGGTTATGGGAGTGGTTGAAGTTGGGGGGATATACATGAGAGAGAGAGAGAGAGAGGGAGCGAAGGGGCTTGAATCTCCCTTGTGCATGTCCTTCATCATTTTCTATACAGCCAATTGAGTTTCTCTAAGTCGAACATGGATCCATTTGGTTGTCCTTAAGAAATTTATGTTTTTTTTTGTGAAGAACACATTTTAAATTGAATTTTCTTGATGTTTTGATGTAGTTCGAGATGCATGAAAGTTTGGTTTTAAATTGAATTTTCTTCTTGTTGACTTCCTAGCTGTAGTTTAGTATAGTGGGGATGTGGTTCAGGGTAGTGCTCGTGGTTCAGAATGCCATGCTTGTTTGAGTCTAAGTTAAAGTAGTTGCAGTTTGATTGTTAACTGTTGTGTTCTCTTCATTGAGCTTGTGATTCTATTAAAATGCAGATACGTTAGTTGCACATGTCATGGCTATACCTAGGTATATAAAAATGCATTTGTATACTAGAGTTTTATAGTCGTCTATATTTGCCGCTACTTCTTCTACATTGGTATCTTCACTTTGTTTTGTTTCTCACTTCAAGCCTCTTGAAAAGGCTAGCCCCTTTCTCTTTTGAGTGCATAGGACACTTGAATATGCTTTGTTTGGGGAAGACTCTTCCTGTCTTCATAATTGTTGATAGTGCAGTAGAACATGGAGTCAATAGGATGATCTGTAAAGATTTGATCATTGGTTCTGCATGCATTGTATTTTCTCCTAAAATTGGTAGCCGGTTGAAGGGGGTTGTGAAGAAAGGGACAAGGAGCATTTTATCAACTCCTCCTATGCATCAATGTACCAGTGCAATTTTTGAAATAATGATCTTATGTTGCTTTTCAGGATTTGTGGATTAATTGGAAAACTTTAGATAGGGATTTGCATTTGAGTTTGTATAATTAAACTTGTTTAGGTATGAAGCTCAATTTGTGATGGCACATGTACAGGGTTCATCTCTTTTTTTTTCATTTTTTTATTGTAGATAGTTGAATTTGGCATCCTTCATATATTTCTGCTATGTATTCTTGACATACCTTTAAAAATTCAAGTTATTCAACTGCTGTTTGTAGGACCTCTCAAGTATTGGTGCAAGAGAAGCAAAGTTGATGTGCTGGTTTCCAACTTAGCCACATGGAATGACGATGCTGTTTCTAGGTCTTTTGAAAGTGTTGGCTATTGGGTTGAGGGCTTGCCATTTGTGCACTGATTGAGTGGTTACTGGAAATTTTATTTGGCAACTAGCCCCACAAGAACACCTATGAGGTTCTATGAGAGTACATTCGAAGATATAAATTGCGAAGAGCTACCAGGTTTGTCTTTTTCTCTCATATGCAAATCAGTGGCAGACTTATAAAGTTGAGCCGTAGGGCCTCTGTCTTGTAATCTAGTAGAATATAAAATGTCGTTGCACGTAAGATTTTCCTGAAACACAAGAATAACAAATTGCACTACTACACAAGAATAAGTTAATAAGTTAATGAACAATATAATTTTTAATGTCTTATTTAAGGCTTTTTTTTAATATTATAGAAAGGTGATGCCACTTAACGGGCCTTCTTTTTTTTAATATGATGGAAAGGTTATTGCTCTCATTCACTTATGTGACTAAACTACTAAGTTTACAAATACCTACACTTTCTGAGTTTCGCAAGGTGACCGCCCTGTTCATAAATCCTGCAACCTGTAAAGAATCTCAAGTCATGCCTATTCAGGTACAACAGTCTTGGATTGTGAATGCATGGCAGGTGTTTGAGAGAGAGAGAGAGAGCGATTTCTAAATCTTCGCAAATGTTGTGTTCGCAAGTTTAACTCTAACTGGAACAGGGTAATCTTGCATAGCCAAGAAGAACGAGGTAATTCTACATCATGCAGTCACATGCTCTAAGACCTTGTTGTCTTTGATTTGGTATTTAAAATATTTGTGATCAAATAGTATTTGAATATGCTTTGCTTTGTTGACTTGTTTTTTTCTGTTGATTAAGAACACAAACTTTATATTTGCATTGTTAAAATTAGTTTGTAATGCCAGGACAAAGTTATCTTCTGATGTTCTTCATTTTTATGTTTCTTCGTGCATTGGTGAACATTGACCATGTCAAATCAACTTACCCAAATCACTAGCCCACCGTTTGCATTAGTTCTTGTAGTGCATTTTCAAGTAGTCCTCCTTGGAATGCTGGACTATGACCCCATATGCTTATTTTGCAGCCTTTGGCATTCATTTTCTTTCTATTTAGCCCACCATTTTCTTGACCTAAACATGCAACTTTTGCAGAACTTGGCAAACTCGACCTCCGAACTGGCTCCTTCACTTTGAGACAAATTAAAGTAGCCACATTGAACTTCGATGCTGTTGACATGTGGAACTTTTCTGTATAAAATCTCTAGGGTAGTTAGTTTGTCATTGCTGTGTATGGTGCAATGTTTAGATATTAACTATTCCTTATTTCTGTGTAATGACTAAGTTTTCATTCCTAGTGATACAAGAAGTATGTAGGTGAAACCAAGTAAATAGTCTACTGAGTGAGGCCTAGTTTGTGGATGGTACCTACGTTTCTTTGAGAAGCCTTCCTTCAGTTAATTATGATTTTCAGTCAACCAAACCCCCTCCCACTAAAAACTGTTTTTTAGAGGGTCAAGTTGTTTTTACATGTATATTGTATAATTCCCATTTTAACCATATGTAGATAACAAACCAAAAAGAAAATCTTGAAAATTAGTGTTATCTTCTCAGCTGTTTTATTACTTTTTTTCTACTTATATTTTATATTTGACAATGCTTTCCTGGAAAATCTTGAAAATTGCATGTACATACTGATGTATGTGACTCCATGCTCTTGCAAACCTATAAGTAGCAGCTCTTTCATGAGTTTGCTGAACATTTAGACAGAATTGTGACAAAGATAGGTTGTTCACTTATTTTCACCTGCTATGCCTGTGCATCTCATTGCAATGAGCTTCTTTGCTAACTCTTCTTTCTTTTCCTCGCATATTGTGCAGTACCTGAACACTATAAGCTGGTTGCTGAGGCAACATTCAAATTCATTTGTTGATATGTACAGTATACTATAAAATATATACTACATACATGTATTGTATATTTGTTAACGTATGTATATTAACATATCACATACTATATAAGTATACACATATCACATATATAATAAATATATGTATTATACTCCACATATATGTATATACCATTATATTATAGTATAATATAGTACATATGTACATACATATATAGTTTCAAATGTTATACATATTATGCATATACATACATATATATGTAATATGTTTATATATATGATTATATATATATATGTGTATATATATATATATATGATGTAATACACTAATATGATTACACTTGTATATATCCATAGTAGTAACTATGTTATATAGTATTCATCTATGCCACATGGGTGCGGATGCGGCTATAGCATATATATATATATATATATACACACATGTTATTTGTTATATATGTAATTTTATTTGTGTATATTTTTAGATTTTTTATCAAGCTTACCTTAATCTCATCAAAATTCAAAGTTTTATTAAATAGGAGAGGAAAAGATAGGAGAAGGAAAAAAAGAAAAAAAACAAGAGAAAAGAATAACATATGCCATCAGGAGCATCCCATTAAGTTTGATCGAGTCGAGTGACGTGCCAGTTCGCACCCACATCGGTGCACATGTGCCACCATAGTTCGTGCACCCATGTGACTTACTTTATAACATGTTATATTACATATGCAATACATAATTTATCATATATGTATATATATGTTACGTAACATATATAACACACACACACACACACATATATATATACATATGTGTGTATATATGATACATTTATGTATATATTACATATAATATATTGTGTATATAATGTGTACATATAGTTGTATGTATATAATATTATAGTATATGACGTAAATAGTATATAGTTATAGGTATATGTATATATAACTATTATAGTTTTATATATGTATATTACCTAAATATTATATATAATTGTATATAATGTATATATGACATCATAAATCTAGTATATTACTATGTAACGTATACGTAAATGTATAATATATATATAATACATAAAATATATGATGTATATGATATATGTATATTTATAATATCCGCATACATTAGCTTATAACATGTAGGTAACTATGTGATTTATACGTATTACATATGACATATACTATGTATTCATGCAGAACAAACATAAATGCTAAACATGATAAGATTGGTAACTGAGAATTCTTGGTCTCCCTCAAGGCCAGCGCACTCACTGTGACAACACCTGAGTTTGGAAACTGGTCCCAAGCAGGTGTAGCAGAATTACGACTGGGGCTTGGAAGCACATTGGAAAGCAAAAAGTAAGGTGCTTTTGAAGTGTCTTGAGAGCACTATTTAAAGAAATAAGCCAGCTTCCTTTGTGACCAGAACTGTGCTTCCCATTCAGGCAACTGATGCAAGCTTCTTTTTTCAGTAAAATCTAGACTCCTAATGTAATCAAACCCTATTTTATAAATCTTTTCCCAAGCTTAAAACTTAATTATGCAAAAAGTTTGGAGTTTGAAACTTGAATGTTTGATCTTTGTTTATAAGTTATATTTTTTGATGGCTAGTTGTCTCTTAACTTACTACTTTGGCTCTCGTTTGCTTCATGATCTACTTTTGAGTCACTTCCAGTTCATTTCTCAGTTCCTACTTCCGAAAATTTGTGGGGGTCTCTCTACTCGCTCGCAATTCCATACTAACCCTGGTCCCAAGAACAGAGGCAAATGTGAATAAGTGCTTGGTGTTTTAAGTAACTGGAAATAAATATGCTTTAGATAACATATTCCTTATCATCTTGTTATGATGTTATCTGTTTTTGGGAAACAAGGAAGATTGATTGTGCTAGCCCATGACTAATTTTTGTCTTCCTTTGATAATTACAGAATGTTGATATGGATAACTTTGATGACTTTGGCACCAATTTGTATACAGCACCTGAGACTTCCTTTTTGGGCACAGGCTTTGATGAAAACGAGCTAAAATGCATAGATAACGAAGAGACAGACACTGCAGCTCAAAGGTTGATGATTTTAATTGTTAATATGTTCATCAATTAGTTTCTCATTTTGCATTCCTCTAGCACATGCCAATTTAGTGCTTCTATTAGAAATATATGCACATGAATAAGCATTTTATACTTAAGTTGGTCATAAAGAACTGTTTTTTCTTCTGGTGTAATGTTAATTTCTTTTTTCCCAAACTAATTACTTATTTACTCTTTAGTCTCTGATTTCAAATGAAATTATTCTGGGTCTATCTTGCAAGCAGGACATGTTCAGCGATTCATGTATTTGAAGTTCATTTCCTTCTTGTCTGCATTCTCCATTATGTTATTGTGTATTTCCCGCATTAGCTTACGACAGTCTTGTTCTTACTTGGTTTTTCTCTTCTCCAACTTGGCTGTCTATTAAGTACATGATGTGCATCCAGCATTCTAACCATATATTGGTGCTGTTTGTAATGTTAAATTAATCAGTGTTGATCACAATGCCTCTCTGACATGATAATACTGTGATTTGTTAGTGAGCTAAGAACAAGTTGGCTTTGTTTGATTTAAGTGGTCTTTATTAATAAATATTGCTACTATTGTTGCTGTTATCACATTTATTCAGCAATTTGACATGATTTTGAGCCGTTCAAGAATGACCCTGGCTGGAATTATACTTTATTTCATGGTACTGAAATCCATGGATCCAAATCAACCCTCTTTGAATCAATATAGATCACATGTCCTTTTTATTTTTAATTATTTTCAATATTCTGAATTTTTTATTTTTTCTCTTTTACCTTTTTATCATAAACAATACAATTTTTAACTTTCTTTGATTCACAAATGAATTCTGTTTTTGTTTCAGCTAATCGTTTGAATCTTTTGCTGACTGATTAGATTTAGGAATAAATTTTAGCATCACTTCTTTTATTGACGACAATTTTTGTTCCTTGTTGACTGTTTCTTAATTCTTCTGTCTTCTTTTATGCTATTTTATTGAACTCTTTTCTTGTGTCCTGCTTCAAAATCTTTTCGAACCCTTTCTTAAGGTGCCAGGACCTTAAAGCAGGTGAGCTCATTTACATTTCTTCTGAACGAGTGTGACTTTTGTTGTTTAAATATCTCAAGAGCATTTGTTATATGCTTATTGTTGCTATTCCTTTTTCTCTGTTTACCATTAGACAAAATCGTGTTCTGAAAGACTGTGCTATGGAAAGGAAAGTGTAGTGCAAATCTAGGTCTTGTGCCAAAAGATGCAAAGCTTGATAAGTATGCTATCAGCTGTATATTTATGTTTCTTCTTGTTTATCTAGTCACCTCTAGAAAGTCATTTTTCAGCTATCATCTCTGTTATCAAATTTCGGGAATCAGATGCATCAGAGCAGAAGGTTTGTATTCTGAGTTCTACATGTGCCACTTGGGAGAACGATGATTGTGAAAACCGGTTTTCCGTAACCTTTTTTCGTTTTGCTTATTGTGGGTTGTAGATTCTGCATCGGTGAAATTGAAGATAGTGCCATCGACATGGAATAATAGGTCGAAGAAAAGGATGCCTTGTTGAACTAGACGATGGTGGCCAATGCGCAATGGGGGGTCAAGGTGCACAATGCCCCTAGGGAGAGTAGCCGGACCAGGAGGCTGAAATTGCCATGCGGCCATCATTAGATTGAACTTAACCTTCGGCAGAACTTGAGGGCAGTGACGCAGTGGACTCTCTGACACACGCTCAAAGCATGAAGGTGTCAGGACAAAGGAGAAGAACTAGACTCACGCCTGGTAGGACACTGCCCTGACTTTCGAGCTGGAACGGGAAAAGAGAACCTAGGTTGGTCTCTTCAAGCAAAAAATGCAGTTGATGTTGCCCATGCTAGCCAGGGCCAGCGACTGCATACCAACCGAGGAGGGCATTCCGCCACCAGTGGACCCAAGTAATGCCCTCAACCAGTCATTACAACACTTGTCTCCTAAGGAAAGGTGAGTACGTTTCAAGCACAGCCAGTGCTTCACGTGCAGAGCCAAATGGGGGCGGTTACATGAGTGTAAGCAGCTGACAACCTGCTAGAAGAAGCCGAACCAGTGGCTCTTCTAGAGCTGCTAAAGCAGAAGGGCAGAGGTGTGATTGTTACCTCTTCCATCGCACAACCAGCCCTGTTAAAGGCAAACTGCGGACTGCCCACACTCCCTATCTCCATTTTGTGCACGGCTGTGAGGACAACACCTACCAAGGAGACCCCAGCAACTGCCGTGAATGTAAAAGGATATGTCAGCACTGCTGGAGCAGTTTGGCTCGTTGAGGGCGGGTCTGCTCAAGCCATCTTGAGTGTGCAGGGGGCTCGAATGGGGCTCAACACAGGAGGGCCCTTCTGCACTGCCTACAGACATTGGGAAAATAGGGTGCAGGGTCGACAGCTCCATGCAAGCCTATTTATTTTTGTTGGATGGGGACCAGGCATTGAACTTGACACTTGACAGCCCTCGGCTAAAGCGACTCAGCAAGGATTCCTCCGATCTCCTTGAAAGACAAGTAGGATCCTTGAGGAGGGTGGTGAAAGGGTGACCATATACGACTTAGTAACCAATGCATCATGAATGCCTTGAGTTTTCAGAGACCCACCTCATACCAAGGTAAGGGGGCAACCAGTGTGAGGTGAACAGATCGGCCAAGACTGCTGAGCCAAAGAGGACAACTAGCACCACATCAATGCCGATCTAGTAAGGGGAAGAGAAACAATTCAGATTTCAGCATATGAAGCCACCAAATTCTACCGGATCCATTGGAGTGCATCATGGGCTAAAATCTATCACTATTCTATTACTATATGATGATGATATCATTCATACAAGAAATTCACATTCATTTATAATGTCATTCCTCGTCACCATCAGACAACAATTTGCTATGAATGATCTGGGTGATCTGAATTACTTCTTGGGAATTCAAGTTGCAAGGACTTCCAATGGCTTGTTTATGCATCCGTCTAGATATGCTTAAGACATTATTTCTAGAGCACAAATGCAGCAATGTAAAATAGTGAGCGCACCGCACCTATTACTATTGGTTCCAAATCTCCTGACGAAATTGATCCTCCTTATTCCAATGCTACCGCATATCGAAGTCTTGTAGGTTCACTTCAATACTTGACCCTTACACGGCCAGATCTCTCCTATGCAGTAAATTTTGCATGTCAATTCATGCATGCCCCAAGTTTGGACTCTCTGAGCGTACTCTGCTGCAGACTGGGCGGGCTGTCCATATACACGCCAATCGACTTCAGGATACTGCACATTTCTTGGTCCAAATTGTATATCTTGGAGCTCTAAGAAACAACTGACTATTGCTCGCCCGTCCTGTGAAGCTGAATACCAGGCCCTCGCCGGAGCTGCTGCTGAAATTAAATGGGTTACCTTTATTTTAGAAAATCTCAGTGTCTATCTCTCCAAAGCTCCAATTCTATTGAGTGACAACATTTTGGCACTACATACCACTATTAAAACAGTCTTTCATTCACGTATCAAACATTTTGGAACTCCATTATCATTTTGTTTATGAACAAATTGCACTGGAAAATATGAAAACTCAATTTGTCACAACCAAAGGTCAGCTTGCAGATCCGTTTACCAAACCATTGTCTCAGCAACGATTCAGCATCTTGGCTTACGTATGCAACCTTCCCTTCGGTTGAGAGGGGGTGATAACGCACCAGCTCACTCAAGAAAATGAGGTGCTTCTTCAACGGTTCATAACTCCAGGAGATCAGGCATGGATCATAACTGCAGGAAATCAGGCGTAACTAATATGGCAGAAAATCAAATCAGCCACGTGAGTCAAGAAAATAAAACACATCTTGATAAGGCTCCAGCAATAAATCAGAATTCCAGCAAATTAAGAGCAATAAATATGGAAGCAAAGCCAATCGGACAAGCAACAAAAACGCCTCTTCACAATGGTGAAAGATTTTGGGAGAATGTCAGTATCTCCTATTCAAAACCAAAGGAGAAATTCAAGCAAACAGATTGTACACCCATGGAAACTGATTCAAATTCGAGTCAAACATAGCAATGTATAAATACTGTGCTAAGGGAACCAGATCATAATGAAATTGATGACTGGGTTGTAGAGTAGGAATTTTTCTTCGGAACCACATTAATTTCTTTTGTTCACCATCTTCATCCTTCTTTCTCTTTTGCAGGCTTACAATTAAGTTTATGCTAAAGTACTTGACCATGTTAGAGCGGCAGAATGCAGCATTTTCAAAGATTAGAAAGCAGAATCCTGCGAACTACATAAGGAGTCAAGAAGAGCAATCTTGCTCTCTGTCTCCCTCTTGGGTAACACGTCTATTTTTATTTTTCTTTAGTCCATGTCTTAATTGATGAAGTTTCTTCAAGAATTCGTTTGGCATCTATGGATTTTCCTTGGCATATTTATGAACGCAGGAAAATTGGTCTCATTTCGTACCCTCTTGTTGTGTTTTCCTAGGGTAAAAAGGCATGTCCTGGAGAGTTCCATTTGTTTGTTAGGAAATGGAATTAATTCCTGTTGTGACTTGAAGAATTAAGAGTTTTCAGTGGAAAGGTAAGCTACTTAAATGTGTTCACCAAGTGTAGTTTTCTGAAAGACGATTTCAGTTTTGATATTTGAATTATTTCTTTTTGTATAAAAAGTTTGGCCATTGTACAGCTGTACCAAACACTTGAATGTTGAGCTGCAACCATGGGAAGATTGTATTTTATGGTTATGGTATATTAAAGGTAAAATACTTAGTCATCAGTGTTTAACCACCGATAATATTCTCATGTGCTACTGATTTATTAGCAAGTAGCTTATGATGCAGACTGTTTACAAGTGGTTGTGTACTGTTTAAGCGATTGTGCTTTCAACGGCCAAAGACTAAAATATCACCTTTTCTTTTCTCTTTGACTTTCTCTCTCACTTTTCTCTTGGAAAAATCAAATAGTCACGTGCCTACCAATTTCTCTCTTTCTAAATTAGCCTCTATTTCATTTTTTTCCAAGATATCAGGCTATTTTCCTTTTTTTTTAACGGCCAAAGACTAAAACACCACCTTTTTCTCTCTTTTAATTTCTCTCAAACTTTTATCCTGGAAAAATCAAATGGTCAAGTACGTTCCAATCTCACTCTCCCTCTCCCTCTCTCACTCTCTCTCTCTCTCTCTATATCTATATATATATATATATATATATATATATATATATGGAAAAAGCAGAGAGGGAAAAAGAGAATGAGTCTCGAGTTCTTTTAATATGAAAATTTTATTGTATTCATCTTTCATCTCAGCATCCTCCTTTCATTCATTTGGCTTTTTTTCTAAAAGGATCCACATAGATGTGTTTGACATGTTTTAAGAAAATGTTGAGTGTTTAGTTGTATAAATTAATTTATAACTTGAAAAGGCTATATATTTTTTTATTCTTATAAATCTTGATCTATTGCATTGACGTTGGTGATTTCTTTATCTTGTAAAATTGGAAATTCCAGACTTCGAGTGCTTATTTTACTCACTAAATAAATGGCCCTATTTTTGTGATATAGAAGAGTTTTGGTCAAATATAACTATAAAATTTTTAAAATAAAGCAAATACCTGTAAAGCAGTCGGTGGGCAAAAGAAGGTTTTCTATTAAGAAATTGAAAATGTGAAGGCACTTTTCAAGATTACAGCAAGTTATCAAGGACGACGTGAAAATTTTCTATAATAACCCCGCCAACCGCTAAGGTTCTCTCAAAAATTTCCTGCAAAAGCAAGAAGCCGGGAAGAGAGAGAGAGAGAGCATCAGAGCACTGACACGTAAAACTGGGCATTGGGCCGAGCCGCCACGGGGTACCCGGGACCCAGGCCAGCTGACACAAGCGGCCTTGCCGGTTAGTAATTTTTTTTTGTTGGTCTTGTTTTAAAAATTATTTTGAGAGCCTGAGATTGATTGAAACTTAGGTACTGATCGCATTTGATGTGTATGAATTTAGTTCTTTCTTTCTCTTCTTTTTTGGTGCCCTTCATTCTCAATTGACTGATTGAGTTGATAAGCCTAGTAGTTGTTTCTTGCTTGATCTTTTTTGAGAAACTCTGTTGAAGAATGTTTGGGATTTCTAGGTCCATTGGGCTTCAGGTGACTGGGTTTGTGGAAGACCATTCAGTATGCCCATGGATTGGATGTATTCATGATTGTTTTCTTCCTTGCCGTTCTTATATCTTGGACATGAAAAAAAATTTTCCAACTTCGTCTGTTTTGGAGTGTACTCTGGGATTTTGGGTTGGATTGTTGGTTTCGGTGATAGAATTGCTGGAAGATCGTTTAGTGTGTGATGCATTAGAATTTTCAAATTCTCCTTTGGATTCACAGTCTTGAATTCGTTGATGTTGTCTGTTTTTTTTATAGCTTTGTGCATTGTTTGTGCCGTCTTCCATGGATTGATCACTCAATCTCTAGTTCAATATGTTTGTTCAGGAGAGGACCGTTTGTCCTTGCTAACGTCATGTCTTGTGATCTGTTCCTTTGAACATTTTGTTTCACAATCTTCTTAGGGCTGGTAGTGAATATCTGCAACTTTCTGCTCTCTCTCTCTCTCTCTCTCTGAAATTGCTCGCTGCTCACCTTGCTGATTATTGAGTGCCTTATCTCACTTTACAAATAACTTAATGGGCAAGAATGTGACAATTCTAAAATGGCAAGAAAGCAACATTTTTGGATAGATGAAGGCAGAAACCCGGGAAATACTTAAGGAGTCAAAAGAGCAATCTTGCTCTCCATCTTACTCAATGTAAACCTTCTCTATGTTTATTTTTCTTTAGTTCTTGTCATAATTGAAGTTTTGTCAAGAATTCGTATGGCATATGTGGGTTTTCCTTGGCATTTTATGAACTTTATAAAATTTGTCTAATTGCTAGGGTAAAAAGGGGTGTTTCGGACATTTATTTGTCATGAAATAGAACTAATTCTTGTTGAGACTTGAAGAATTAGAAGTTTTCGGTGGATAGGTAAGCTACTTAAATGTATTTGCTGAAATGCCGGTTCCTGATCAGTTTTAATATTTGAGTTATTACGTTACCATAAAACGTTTTTCAATCGTACAACTGTGGCAAATAATTGAATATTGAGCTGCAATCATGGGTAAACTGTCCTATATGGTTATGGTATGTTAAATGCAAATGCTTGGTCACCAGTGTTTAAACAAACACAATGTTCTCATGTGGCAACTGATTTATTATATAATAGCTTATTATGCGGACACTTTGTTTTTGTTGTCATCATTTTTAACAAATGTGTGAGCAATACCGTTTTATGATGGCATTGCAAGTGGGTGATTACTGTTTTGGCAAAATATAACTATAATGTTTTTTCAAAATAAAGTAAGTACCTGTTATGCACATAACGACTTTTGATCCTACCATGACTCACATCGGTCAGGACCACCTAATATCACAATAGTCCCAGTCCTCTTTGTAGCTACATGTGTATACATCAATCATACAGATCTATCTCACTTACAAAAAGTCCAGTAGAAGTCGTACATTGGATTTAAAAACAGTTTAACACTTGTTTTTTTTTTGTTAAATGAAACCGTAAAAAAAGTAACGTATATATGTCTTCCCAGCCACTATGTGCGATCTCAATGTATTTAAATCTAAGAATCCACACCAATAATGTTTTCAATGTTTACAAAGACTACTCCACAAATTAAATGAGAAAAATACGATGCAACTCCTTTTGAAAAACACCAAATGTCCAACGTTTCCCTCTGTTTTCAAGCAAACAATTGATCTCATCAAAAGTATTAAAGTATTCATCCAAATGAAGAAATTATCCCATCAAATTGAAAAGATTATCAAGAAAATAGAATTAGAAAGGAAAAACTGCTAATTAATGGCTCCGGTACAAACTCCAAAGTTATCTAGATCAAGATTGTGGGGATAAGTTTAAGTAGAAAGATGTAACTCAATAATAGCTATATATATGTAAAAGGTATTCTGAATTGACAACCAATATGAGCTATTAAGTTGAACCAAGTTGAAGAGTATGGTCTCAAAAATGTCAATGGCTGATATATATAAAAATGTATCTCTGGGTTTTTGATGTGGCAACATGCAGGATTGATTATGGAATTCTGCCCATAAGGTGGAGATTTTTGTGGAGACATCTCAAAGATAAAAAATAAGGATGTAAAGATATAGTTATCAGAATCATTCACAAACACCAAAACTGAGGACATTTTTCCTTTCTTAACTAAAATTAATTTTAAGACTGCTACTTGGATAAAAATAAAACAAAAGAATTAGTCAACATGTAAAAGTAAGCCAAAGAATGAGCAAACATGTAAAACTAATCCGAAGGTGGATATTAAAACCACCCAAAAGGAGAATATAAGTTTGTAGTTCATTGTTTGAATGTCGGGAACATCCTGAATGGTGAAATTGAGTTCCTTTTCTTTTTGTTGGCAATGTTGTGCTTCGATTGAAGGTGCCATGATTTATTGATATATATATTAACATTTTGATAGAGGGAAAATGTAATGGCGAAAGCAACAAAATATGTTACTTTTCAGAGTTGATTTCATCTTTCCAACAATGTCTTTCCTCCTAAAACAAAAATGTGGCTGCATTTTCCCCAAGTGCAATGACTTGTAAGGAATGGATCTCGCGAGACATATCATTAATTGATTGGAACTGGAACTTGCTTGATGAGAGGTGTGCATCCTTATCTATACTGGTGTTTTAGTGGTTGTTATATGTGCCCTACAGCGGTGATTTCGTCGCCGCTAAATCCATGTATACCAGTGATGTTTAACATCGCTTCAAGTCTTCACCGCTATATACCCACAACGGTAGTTTTTGCCATTGCCACCATATATCTTGCCCTAACCAGTATCGGAGATATTGAGAGCCCACCCGCTTTAGCTGCATGCTTATCTTATCGCTCAAGTGTCCCACCCTATTTGTTTTATGACTAACACTTGTATCTTTTCTACAAGTTAGCTATGTTTTTGTTTTAATTTACTTTTCTCTCAACAATATGGTAGAATTTAACTAATGTTGGATTTAACAAAGGTTGTATGTCAAATTAAACCATGTCAAGTTTAATGAATTTATTTTACTTCTAACGGTTTGATGAAAAGTGCCTCGCAAGTGTGTTGCTTAAATAAATGAAAGTATTGTTTTTTTTTCATCTGTCATACTTACAAGTTATTAAATATTTCACAAGCTTTGATGGAAAATTATTGGTAACAGCAAAATTAATTTTCTATCAGCACACAAACTAGCAGACAGTTTTATCCTTCATTTCTGACTTTGACATGAGATAATAAAGCTTTTTGCTTCCTTTTCTTTTCTTTAAATTTTTGTCATAATCGTTGTGGGCATTATATGCTAAAACTTATGTGTCACAACTTGTTGCTTTGCTAGTTCTGGCTTGACATAAATGAAATTGGGCAACCCATTAACATTTGACATGCACAAAAAGTGCATGGTAATAATACTAAGTCTATGACGATAACTCAAATGCAAGCAACCAATCAATACTAAAATAACATAAGATATTTACCTCGAGTAGAGAATAAAAGACTTGACGTAATTAGGCCTTTGACGGGGGGATTCAAATACACTCTAACAAGCCCCATTGCCTCCTACATCTTAAAAAGCAACATATCTAACTAGAGCTGCAACAAAAAAATAGCAAGTAATTTATGATTGTGACAAAGAACACCTTGCTCATGGAGAACATGAAAAAACAATGGACAATTAGACACTTAAAAAACTGATACAAATACCTCCAAGTTGTAACTGGTTCAGTAGTTTGTCAAAATCATCAATATCAATAAATGCTGATTTTGTTGTTGACATAGGCTCCCTTCATGTATTTTAGATTCCCTCCATGGACATCAATAAAATTGTCAATTAAAGGCATACCACAACTACAACATGTTTGACAGTTCTCTTAACTACTATAAATTGTTCAAATATATTAAAATACGACTGAAAGAACCAAAAAAAAAGAAAGGAACATGTATCTACCAACATTATGGATCTTATAGAGATTTTAGTAGCAAAGTTTCTTATATGTACAAGTTCAAGTCACACTGCTGTTAAAATAGATTCCACCACTCCTTTTTGAAATAGAATAGCAATGAGAATAAAAAGCATAATCAAGGAGGGATTTCCTTTTCTTTAAGTCCATATACAATTTCCGTGGTTTATGGCATAGGTTAAAACAAAAAATAACTTGCCAAAACCAACAACCAATGGTATTTAATCAACCTGAAACACTGAATTATAGCAATAGTAAGTTTAAGATTTATACTATCCTAAAAATCCACGTTGAAGTAACATACCAACTTTACAATATTGAGTTAACGTTCAATACAATATTGAGTTAACGTTCTATACATGTGGTTCTATGTGTCCATGATCGTTTGGCTGAGCTTGGCCATGCATCGGTTTTAGGGATTCATACTGAGCTAAATGAGTATAACAATTCCAATCTAGTCAAGCAACTAAGGTAAGAAGTGAAGACAGAGGTTGTCTAAATGAAAATAACATTTTCTCTCCAAAATAAGAGATAATAAGCTTAATGTATGAACATAATGTCCATGCTATATATATATATATATATATATATATATATATATATATGTTGATTATTGGCAATCAAGCATCTGTTCCAAGAGGAACAGATGCACCTGGTTGCAAGAACATTCGAACAAGATGTTTCTGTTCATGCTGCACATGGAATAGGAACCAGACGCAATTATGGCAACAGTTATTATTCTAGAACAATTATTCCAAGGGTAACACCAAAATAAATACCCTCATGGTCACTTTGAGCTAGATAGTCAAAAGACTTAGAACTAAAGTCTTAAAAAACTTATATGCAAACCCTATATTACATCCCAGAACACAAAAGTCAGATTCCTTTACGTCCAAAGACTTCTCTCACGATATAGGCAACAAGCAGAAGGCTTATGCTTTAGCAAGCAGCATAAGCGAAAGAGTTGGCTACTTTACCGATCCCTATTTTGCTAAAATAACAGGAAACATAGAAAAAATTATTGAAACCTTTCAAGCACGAGGACATACAGAGGATCTGTCATGCACGACCACTTGACTATATGTAGCTTCGAAGAGATTTTGGCAAGTCAATCCGTATCATGCAGGAGCAAACATGTGTGTGTAGTATCTCAATGACACCAGAAGATTGTAGTAACCTTAATCAAATCAGGCCCTACGTGATAAAAATAATAATAAAAAATTATATTCCAATAAAGACTAACGTACTTCTCTTCAAGTGCATTAATCCTTAAAAAGAAATTTAAGATTTTCAGTTTGACATGACTCTGGTCCCACTGAAACTGCAAAATATAGTGTTCTGTGTTTGAATGAGAGCACCAAACGGAGTTTAATTTTTACCATAAATTAAGGATTCAAGTTTAATCTTTAACTTAAATTAGAATTCTTCTGAACTCATTAAAATGAAAATATAAATATGAAAGGCTATGGCCAAATTCTGGGCACAGCCTAAATTGATCTTGGTCTTCAGGGAAGGGAAAATTTGAAAATAGAAATGCAGAACAGATGCATGGACAGCAAAGAATATTCTCATTAATAGAAGTGGGGATATAGAAGCTATATAAGAACTAAAAAGAGTAAAAGCTTCATAATCAGTCTATCGTCTCCACAGATTCCTTTCTATTGGTGGGGAAAGAGCATGAAAAAAAAGAGGATGGGGTGTTGGATAACCAATCACTGTAGCCTAAGTGAATTGTATGGAACAGTTAAGCCTTGGCCAACACCCGAATTGAGTGTAACCATTCAGCACCTGTGGCTGTGGACAGGTTCAGTGGTAATGACTGGAGCAAACATGCGTATGTAGTATCTCAATCACACCTAAAGATTGCAGTAACCTTAATCAAATGAGGACCTATATGCAAAAAATATAATAAAAAAATTATATTCAATAAAGACTGATGTATTTCTCTTCACGTGCATTAACCCTTAAAAAGAAATTCAAGATTTTCAGTTTGTTATAACTCAGGTCCCACTGAAAGTGCAGGTATAGTGTTCTGTGTTTGACTGAGAGGACAGAGCGGAGTTTAATTTTTACTGTATCTTAAGTATTCAAGCCAAGTTTAATCTTTAACTCAGATTAGAATTCTTCTGAACTCATTAAAAGGAAAATAGAAATATGAAAGGCTACGGCCAAATTATGGGCACAGCCTAAATTAATCTCAGTCTTCAAGGGAGGGGAAATTCGAAAATAAAAATGTAGAAGAGATGACTGGACAACAAAGAATATTCTTATTAATAGAAGTGGGGATGTAGAAGCTACAGAATAACTAAAAAGAGTAAAAGCTTCATAATAAGTCTATCCTCTCCTCGCATTCTTTTCTATTGGTGGGGAAAGAGCTTGAAAAAAAGAGAGGACAGGGTGTTGGATAACCAATCACTGTGGCCTGAGTGAATTGTATGGAATGGTTAAGCCTTGGCCAACACCATAATCGAGTGTAACCATTCGGCACCTGTGGCTGTGGCCAGGTTTGGTGGTGATGGCTGGAGAAGGGACCAGGGTTGAGTGGCTCTGGTTCGCCTAAATGAGCCCACAAAATTTGGCCTGTCTGATTTTGATGATGAGAAGGCGTTGGGTAATTCTGGTGGGCATTGTTTGGTAGAAAAAGATCAAAGGAATGGAGAGAGAGGAGGATGGGAGGGAGGGGCAGATGCTTCACATTTGTACAAATAAATTTATTGCAAGATATGGAAATTGCATGACAAATGAATGCCAACCAACCATCTCTATACCATATTTACAATTGCTTCCCAAAAAGTCTTATAAGAATGGCGAAGATAAAAGAGTTGATGTGCCCATGCCCATGGAAACTAGGTCAACCAAATCCTAAACAATCAAAAGAAGAAAAAGAAGCAAAGAACCAGAATACCTCATCATCCTAACTCCTATATCTTCAACCCAAGCCTGACAAAACAAAAAGAGAAGGAACCAATCCACGTTAGTCACATCATTCAAACATGAGATTCTGCATTCTCAGCAGAGGCAACAAAAAATCAAACAAAAAAAAACCACAATTGAAACAACTGAAAAGATGAAGGAAACCCTACGTTCCTTCTGTCACATGTGACAATCAAGCAAATCAACAAAACATGAGAAATCCAGACATTAATCCACAGAATTAATGCTGGAGATAATGAATATGTTGGGCAAAATGTGACGGTCAAAGTGAAACAAAGACATTAATCCACAAAAGCAAACAACTAACATGTGTCCACCTTAAACAAAAAATTTCAAAGAAAAAGCCCATATCACCCTTAATTCTCAAGCTCTTCATTTGCCTTCTACCAAGAGTTGGTCACCTGTGCATCCCCTAATTCTCGTGCTCATCCAATTGAGCCGATTGCAAGCATATTACATTTCATTGCCAATTTAAGAGTGAGACTGGCCAGATTCTAATTAATTTTTAATATTTCTTGAAATTTTAATTAACCATGTATTTTCTCTTATTTTCGACAAATATTCAAAAACCAAACTCCTATTCGATCCGAGCGAACTAGCAATTCGGTGATTGCTGCAAGAAGAGGAGATAAACAACAACATGATGATGGCGAGGTGAGCAACCAGCAAACTGAGCAAGGAGAAATGCCAGAAAACGAGCAACAAAGCAGGTGAATTGTGGATTTTTTGATGAAACTGAAAAATTTGGGAAGCAATGACAGAGTTGAGGAACCTTTCTTCTTCTTCGCCTGTTCTGTCAGCGACAATCGGTCGATTGTGATGGATGCTTGACATCAGTGCATGCTGCAATGGCAAGGGCCACAGGGATGAGTGGAAGGTGGATTTTCACCAGAAAGGAGGTGAGGGTTGGCTTTCTTGTCACAAGTAACACGTTTTTTTTACGTTGAGCTTTAGGAAAGGATCTACAAACCGACCCTAATGGCTCAATCCTAATTCCAGTTTCCAACATTTGTTGTAGTGAGTACTCACCGGTGGAAACCATGATGGATCGGGAGGGAGATAAAGAGAGAGATAATATAGTGGCAGAGAGAGAGGCGATGCATTAGAGGCAATTTGGTCTAAGACCCTAAAAGGCAAGAAAGAAGTTCATATGGAAGAGCAATCAACACACAAGAAGGCAAGAACTTTCCAACTGCATATCCAACTAACCTTTCTGGAGTACTAGAAGGCGCTAGTAAAAAGAAAGATGCCACAGTGAGACGAAGAGGAGCAAAACAAAATCATTCCGACCTCTCTGTTTTGTCATGCATTCAATCTTTTGTTTTTTAAAAGAATGGGGAAATCCTAGATCTACATTACGCTTCTGCAACTTAACTGGTGGGTTTGAGGGGAGAAAGAGAAAGAGAGAGAAAAAAGGTGGAAAAGGTTATCGCGCAACTGTGGTTCAAACAAAATATGCAAATGGCTTGGGTGGGAAAACTCATTCATTGTCCCGACCAAATGTAGAGGTTGTTCGCTATGGTTCTCATCCTAAAGTATTGGTCGTAGGGCATAAACAAAACTATTTTAGTGACAGTGTGCTAGCATGAATTGTATTTGTACATGCCTGCAGTTGAGACACTATTTCTTGTTTAGATAGTCTATCAAAACTGGGTTCTGAAATGCAATAATATATTCTGTTGTGACCATCATGAAATATACATATGTGACGTTATGCATAGTATCTTAATATGGATGATGGTTAACATGCTCATGCCCACCTCTTTGTTTAACACGTAAATTTGACGATAGAAACTCTTTTTGTAGACATGATTTTATTTGAATGAATAATAAAAGAATCCTACAGTTGCTTTATTGCAATCTGGTTTGTTTTACTATTTATGGCCTCTTTGTAAATGTCTTTTTATCGTAAAACCAGTTCATATAGTATGATTGTTGCATTTAATTTTTCTGAGTGATTATTGCCTACTTGTAAGCATGATATTACTTGAGTCTATCATAAAATAAATCATGTAGTTGTGTTATCGCATGATTTTTTGTTCTTATTGCATTCTTGTAAACCCAATTTTATTTTAGGATATCATAAAATGAATATTGCATTTGTATTATTAGAATCTATTTTGTCAGAATGCTTATTGCCTTTTATTAAGCACCATGTTATCGTAAAACCAATCCATACAATGATATTAAACCCTTGCTCCAGCGAATGATGGTTTTAGATTCCAAAGCTCCAGTGAACGAGGGTTTCATCCCTCACTCGCTGCGAGCGAAGGTGTTCTGAAACCACGTTTGTTGGAGCAAGAGTTTTGAAGAAACCCTCACTCCAATGTGCGACCCTCGACTTAGAGTTAGAGAGAGGGAGAGAGAGAGAGGCATACATTGACAGGCTTTGCAGCAGCAAATAAGAAGGGCAACGGTGGTATTGGGCATTTGGATGAGACACTTTTCATTTGGATGAAGCATTGAAGAAGAAAGAGAAGAGAGAGAATGCACGGGATGGCACAAAACGTGAAATGGAAAAAACAAAATAACTACTACTTTTGCTCGAGGAGAGTCGAGCTTAAAACATTCGAGTTCAATGAATTTGAACTCGGCTCGACCAAAAAAGGAGTTCAAAAATGAGCTCCAGTTTGGCTCGTTTATTAAAATAGTTGGCTCGAACTCGATTTTGAGTCGAGGTTTAACGAGCCGTGCTGAGCTCATTGTTCATCCTCTAGAAACCGTGTTTGGTAATGCAAAGCTTGCATCCTCGGCCTCTCTCTCTCTCAGCCCTGAACATGGCAGTGCATTTTTTTTTTTCGATTAATGTTCAACCAAAAGCAAAAATAATCAACTTGAAAGCAGATTGAACCACTACATAATGATCGATACCTCTTGGATCGTGAAGTATATGCATTATCAAAACCTAAAAATGATAATCAACAGAACCAACTTCAGCTAGATTTATCCAAATGTAGACCAAATAAAAAAAAAGTCACAAAATTCTATAGAAAAAGTATAAAGCAGAGCTAAATCTAAGCTTTACTTTGACAATAAAAAATGAAAAAAAGAAAAACAAATAGGGGTTATCTTCTGTTCAACTTTCTTGTGCACAAAAAATAAACAAAATCATGTAGTGGGAAAAAATGACAATAAGTTCAAACTTTAGCAAGCCAACCAACTTAGTTTGTCCAAAAGCAAAATGGTCATAAAAATATTTACAATGTCCATCTTGCTACTACTTCTAATAATCATGTCATTCACATATATAAAAGAAGAATGACTATACCTAAAAAAAGTTATCTTAGCAAACTAGAGTTGTATCAGAATAACAAAGTTTAAAATTTATCTTAGCAAAATATAGTTGTATCAGAATAACAAGATTTTAAAATTTAGAGATGTAACAAATAACTTAAATTTATTATAGCAAAACGTAGGAGTTCACATTACACTATAAAACTTTCCTCAGGTGAAGAATCTTACCTTAGAAAGTTTTGCCCGAAGAGGGAGATTCATGTAAACTTCTACATTTAATTCTTATTAAAAAAGTAATTCTAACATCAATTTGGTATATGTCCCAAACTTTAATAGAAATTTACAAGAACCCCAATTAATGCCATCTTAGCAGATAGAGAGAAGGCTTCTGAACAGTCTATGACTCATCATATTATTGATTATTACCCAGGCAAGTTCATTCTAAGACTCATAGGATAAAATGGGATAGCAGTCAGGCATGTCCCATGCTGAGAAGAAAATGATTCATATGATGTAGTTAGCGAGCTGCCTATAGGTGTACTAGACCTTTTTTTTAATTCAATGGTCTTTTCAGGTGGGCTGTCGACATCTTTACTAGCTTCTTGACTTCCTGTATAATAGATAATGACCTAAGGGGAATTAAGGTCAGTGGATTTTATTACAGATGGTTGTTTAGTTCAAGAGTATAAAGACTAGGCATATCAGATTTTACAACAACAATCATCATAATTCTCAGCTAAAGCATCTTCTTTGTAAAGAAATACATATTCATTGTCTTCTTTAGGAACATCATCATAAATTTTTCCCTTACCAAGAAAACTATCATTAAGAAACATATAATTTGTTATTCTAGGGAGAACAACAACTATATCTGTTTGATTTTGGTATACCCAAGTAAGACACAAGGATGTTCTAAACATCAAATAAAAATTCTCAAAGAGTTTGCATTATGTGCTTGTGTTTTACTTCTACATGCCCATTTTGTTGAGTACAACCACGTGTTTCTTGTGAACAATTTCTTCAATTTTAAGGTAATTTTGAAATTGACCTAAGATGAATTATCCTCCAAAATAAGTTATAAAAATTTTCATATTTTTCTCAAACTGAGTTTTAAAAAGTTTTGTGAAAATATTTGAAGAAACAAAGAAAGTCATTTCATCCTACAACTTAGTGAAAGAAGAAAGTACTCACATGTTGTCACCATGACCTTGTTTAGTGGCATGAATTTTCCACTCAAACCGACGTTGGTAGACAATACCTTTTCTTGTACTTATTCACTAAGGAAAAATTCATGCTTTAACTGCAATTGAAAATACCTGTGATATTCCTCGGATTATTCACAAGCAATATTCAAGATCTCATTTTGCAACCTTAGCCGGGGTTTATATAGGTGAATCCATAGATTGTCACCATTGAGTACAAACAAAAAAATAATAAAATAATGCTTCGAATTTAAAGTTTATTTAGTCACTTTTTCTTTTCTGAATTTTAGTTCTTTCAAATAATAAAATAATGCTGTTGTCATTAATTGGCTCATTAATAGTTTATATAGCACTCCACATGTATGGATTTTGGAAGGACTTAAGAATAGTTTCATAACAAAGTTTTTGCCAACACTTTACAAGTTTAGGTGGGTCATTATCAAACAATTAGTAGTGTATATCTCGCCTACATCTGAGCTTATACAACTAAGCAAGAAAAAAAAGGTATACCACTTAATATGTGCAGATCAATCCCAATGGACGTTACAAAATTTATGCTAGTTGATTTATAACAACATAACTATGATTTTCAAACATGTTATAGACTATTTGGAACATACCCTCTATGGCAGTGGTAAATGGGCAACAAAACTGTTACAAGACAAGATCAAATAGGCCCTCTTCAGCTGCACCAAGGCTTTCATCCGAATTTGCTGCTATGCTCTCATAAAAGAGGGTGGCTTTTCAGTTTTTGTAGTCCTGTTTCAATGCCTCATTTGATATTTATGTTAATTCCTTTTCCAACGCAAAAATAGTAATTTCTTTCTCATGACAAATTTGACCAGGCATCAGCAAAATTAGGCCATAAGTCCTAACTGCAAATGCAAGATAATCAGAATTGTACAAAAGATCTAAGTAATATTTGGAGCTGGGAGAAGATAGGAGAATAAAACCTAAAGAAACATACAATTTGAAGTAAATACTAAGAAGTACAATAGGCAGGCCCAAATATAATTAAATAGATAAAAGTATTTACCAACCAACTTGGGAATAGGTGACCATTGGCATTGAAGGCCCAAGCTTGAGCATCTTAATAGCAAAAATACAAGGAAATAACATTTGAAAGGAAATAACTCCAGATTTTCATATTATGTAAATGTTATGGATGATCAAGTAAGCATAATCCCATGAATTAAATAAAATGGTGATCCAGTTTATACATGTTTTTTATATTTTTTCTTCCTCTTTCATTCAAGATCATTATATGAATCTTTGAAGTCCCAGTGAAAAATCTTATTTTATTTATATATCCATGAAGCAGCCGTAATGAAATATGATATGGAAAACTCAAGAAATGAGATAGAAAAGTCAATTTCTTCTTTTTAACTTATCAGACAGGAAATGCAAAAGGGAGTAAAACATATGGGAAAAAGTGTTGTCTGAGTGCGGGTGAAAATGTAGCATTTTCAAAAAAAGACAAAAAAAGTCTCCACATGCATGCAAGGAGATATTAGTATATACAGCTTTTCATTTGGCCCCACATCAGGTCTCTCAAAAAGACTAAGTAGTGATGCTTTTTTTATCCAAACAAAGCCTGTAAGTTTGTGTTTCCTCGTACTTAATCATAAGAAAACATGCATTAGATTAGAAATATCTGAGTTTCTACAATCAGGTTTTCACTTTTCATCGAATCTAACCAGTTTCAATTTTCAACTCTTAATGAAACACATAAAAGTTTCACTGTAACTAATCTACAACAGTGTCCCACTAAACAGAACATGATAAAAATATCTACTAATTAAATTGAATAAAAAACATTTGCCGACACAATTTCTCCCGGTACGTAAAGTGGGGCTTAATCAAAGAGGAACAAAGGCATTTGCCATCTAGGTGTCTAATCCTGCACACACACATATCGATGAGCTGTCTCAAGAAAAGAACAGATCAACATAAAGTATCAGTATCAGTTTCATAATAGATATCATATGGGATGCATCTTAGCAACTAGGGATGAAGAATTAGAAACAACAATGCTGAATAGGCTTTTTAATACTTGTAAATACTGGAAGAGTAAACAAATGATCGTAAACCAAGCAACTTGAGTGAATAAATATCAACTTCAAAAAAATTATTTGTCAAATCATTCATATTCATCTGATTGAGTTCCTTTTTCTTCAGGCAGTTCCATTTCTCTGGAAAATTTAGAATTCTTTCATAATTTCAGCAACTAATCTGTACTAACAGAAAAAAAAAAAGCCAGTGATTATTTGTTTGCAGAATGTAATGCAGACATCTATGTTAAACTTTCAAGTGGCACCTAAATGAAATAGGCATGTGAAAGCTATGCATGAAAATGGTTAGATAAAATAGCTCTGCTAATGTATTTTTTTCTTAAAAGAACACTCATTTAAAAAGTTCAAACCCATCAACCATGACAAGAAAATCTAGATCATGAAACACATTCTTCAAATGCTTTTGAGGAAATTCAGAAATCACAAGTCTTTCTCTTTATTTGCAGATATTCAGATATATATATTTCCATTCTCTCACACCCATATCTGAGGTTGCACTTTTTCTGCTATGCATTTTCCTGCTATACCTGCCTAGGCAAACATGACAATGACAAATGGTACTCAAAATGTCAATCAATAAAAACTCCATTGAGATGAGCTACCAAAAATATAGAGCAGTTGGGAAAATTTTGTCTATTCACGAATATCTATTAATTAGGTAATTCTTTCTAAAACAATGAAGAGAGAAAACATCATTTGGAAAAGAAATTGAAAAAAAAAAAGCCAATGCACAAACAAATATTACAAAGTGGACATTTCAAAACCCTAAAAGATTAAAGAAAATGAATAAAAAAAAGCCTTCAGAAAATGGTGTAGATTATATAAGCAAAAAACTAGTTTTTCAAAAAACTGAAGCACATGAGAGAAGCATGATTCCTTGAATTAGAATATCAAAGTTCAGAAATCACAAATTCCTGAACATCAGTTTCCCATTTGCATAGTTAAAGTTTCAGCGCAGATAATGGCCTAGTGAATGAGCTAGTGGGCGCCCAAGCCTTTTTTTTCTTTCATTGGCTTTTTCTCATGCTATAAAACACTAAAACAAAACATTCACATTAACTTATTATCATGAAACTTCATTTAAAGATAAATATCTAACTCAATTCAACATTAGCCTGTCTTGTTAAACTAGTTAGAATATTTTTCCTATTTTTGATGCTTTTTCTGTAGAGAATTTCATCAGAATCATTTTCTTTACTGATAGTTCTTCTTTGAACCTCTTTTGAAAATTTTATCTCCATTGCGTTAACTGTTTTTCGTTTTTTCTTCTTTTCTTTTAATCACTTAGGAAGCAGTAACCAATATTCTGCCACGTTCTGTTGATAACTCTCTTTTGATCTTGTAGTTCTGCGTATGATGAGTTAAGGTTTTGTGAAGATTTTAATTTTGATGCTACTGGTGGAGGAACTGTGAGACGTGTGGAAAGGTTAGAAATTGGGATGTAAGACCAACTCTAGGTGCCCTGTGTTAAAAATATGAAAATGCTCTGATCTACTTCTCGTGCATCAAAGTGGAGCAAGTTGAAGAACCTACAAATGGAACTGGCTACACTTTTTTGATGAATTGCACTAATATCTGTTGTGATGCTTGAGAACACAAGCATCATCTTGTATTCTCTTATTTAGAATGCAGTTAGATACATGCAGGTTCCATTATGTCAAAAACTGTAGCCCTAAGTTGTTTTTGGAATTACTTAAAAAATTTCTTTCCTTAACAAAATGTTTTTTATCCCAGCGTTTACATTGTGGGTGCATCGTTTAAGCTCAGACATTCTTGCTCCTGGATATTGGTGGAATAGAGTGCATTTCTTGTGCCAAGACAAGTTCGCTTAATGCAGTAAGCCTTTTAATTGTTGGAAAACAGAAGTCTCATATATATATTTTGATGTTACATGATTGCAGCACATTTGTGGCTTTGGGCTGTATGGTTGACTGCTGACTCCACAACTGCCACATGGACGCAGCAATGAGCTTTCATCGGATTTTACGATCATTGGTTGGAAGCCAGAGAAGATTTATGTCCAAGACATCCTGGGAAGAATGATCTGATTTTTTTGGAAAGAAATTCACCTCTAGAAAATGCATGTCCTCTATAAGCTATTGCTAGTTGGTTTTTGTGATATACTGAAAGATTTTCTTATGGATTGCATGGATTGTACAAAAAATTTTCCCCATTCTTTTCGATGCTTTACTTATTATTTGTTTCTGTTCTATCATTTTTCATCAATTTGCTTGCTGGGCATCTGATGCGACCTGCCATTGAAGCTGCTCAAAAGAGACAAAGTTGCAGTTGCTTCTCAAGATCTATTGGGGCTAACACGCCGAGGAAGGTTAAAAGAATAGGGATTACAAAATTTCGTTCCCAAATCGGACACAACCACGACTGAATTTATCTCTTAGGATTGATATACAAGTAGTGGTTCCCTCCCAAGTTTCAACCTACTACAAATCAAGAATGGTAATGTGAGGCTTTACAAGCATCAACGATACAAGAAGATCTCTCCCTCACTCAACAATCACATCATCCATGCCAAACCATACATTCAATCACTAGGTCGAGCATTCCACACCCTTCGCCCTAGGACAGACCGAAAGCTTGGGAATGTGTCCTCAACTAGGTGAGATTTGGAGGATTCTTGAATGGCTGCAAACCCGAAGGTTGGCTGGAAATCAAATGCACCTGCCCACGCAGCTATAGGTGGTTTCGGATGTACCTTGCTGGAGCTAATCCAGCACTCACAGAGGAAGAAGGCCAAGTATATCCTTGGGATTCAGCAATACTCCACAGCTCAATCGGCTACAAGTCCTCCGATGGCGGTCAATCTCCAATGCGCAGGCTCCTAGTGTTCAAGACAATGCTAGCAATTTACTGTTCTTGTAAGAAACAGCTGAACAGAAAGTATTGGAGGAGGCGCGTCACCCGAATAGCAGGAAACCCCAATTGTGTGATGTAGATTGGGGGAAGCTATCTTCAGATTGGCGCTGAAGATCGCCCTTCCCCTTCAAATGGATGGTAGATTGGAATGAAGTCCACCACCAGCCTGCTACGCCTGTGATGTGCACTTCCAGAAAACAGGAGTTGTCACTGTATACAATCAGAAATCTCACATGAATGCAGGAGTGGAGATGCTTCACTGGACATGAGATCAACCCCTACTATCTGTAATTAAATTTGGGGGATGCTGGCATCGAACGGGCGACGACGCACACCTCTTCAAGTCAGCTCCTTGCAACAAGATTGAGCTCCAACAGGTTCTGCTTCTTGCCTAATTCAACAGCTTGCTGCCACAGCTATCAGCAGAGAGTATGGTGCCGCGAAGCAATCAAGAGCTCAAGCAGAAGATAATTGTACAGATCATCAAGCTTGAGTCATGCAGAATGCACTAGAGAATCGATTTCACCCAAGTCTGTAACAGAATTTGGGGAAACGGGCGAGGATCCCTCTCGCAAGTGTGGAACCAACTCCCAGACAAGCAATCCTTCAAAAAATCATAACTCCTTGTACAAAGGACCAAAAATTATTCCATTTGATCTGGAGGAAGCCAAGATCTAGGGAATTAGACACTGCAAAAATCAGAACCAAAGTCGTTTCCTATTGGTGACTTGTTGAAGCTTGAGGTTGCACCTGGTTTTGCCTGAAATCAGCTTGTCGCAGGACTCAGGCAACGTCTAGAGCGAGTCACCTTCAAAAATTTACCAAAATTAAATAGTAGCTCGGATTCACCTGCAAATTTGGACCAGTGATATCTGAGATTCTGTGTACAGAGGTCCAAAAATCATGAAAGTTAATCTGGAGGAAGCCAAGTTCGGGAGGATTAAACGCTCCAAAAATCAGCCCCAAAGTCGTTTCCAATAGGTAACTCGTTGAAGCTTGAAGTTGCGCCTGGTTTTGCCTCAAATCAGCCTGTCACATGACTCAGGCAACTTCTGGAGCCAGTCACCTTAAAAAATTCACCAAAATTCAACAGGAGCTCGGATTGAGCTCAAATTTGGACTAATGATAGCGGAGATTCTCATGTACGAATGGATAAAAATTCAGCTTCAAATAAGCTTCCAAAAGGTGAGTCATTGAGGATTGAAATCAGCCTAGTTTTTCGTGTCACTAAGAACTGCGCCGCCTAATTCTGCAATCTGCCGTCATTATTCCGATCAGCTCCGGCGAACTATCCAAAACAGCTTGGATTCTTCCCAAACTTCACCAGAATGATCCCCCAAGAGTATGAAGACGTCTGAGCCATTTGCCTGCTCAGATCAACCTCCGATCGCCAGAATTGTGCTGATTTTCAGAGATTGCTGTCGCTGTCTTCAGAACAGTAATTTAGCCTCTGTTTCTTCATCTTCAGTCAATCGACTCCTCACTGTTTCACTCCGTAGCTTGTCGCAAGGGATACACAATAATTAGACACAGATTGCGATAGTAAGAATCAATTCTTAAAAGAATGGAAATCGATCTAAGTCAGACGATAGGCGATCTGCCTGAAACAGGGATCGTTCTCACCTGAACTCATCAGCATATCAAATCCCTCTCAAATCCTTCGATCTTAGTTAGATCAGACCGAACTATTCTTCTCGTTAGATGAGTTGACTCAAATCGATCAAAATGTCAGCATCCTCTCCACTTCTGATCTAAAAAACAAGAATTTCTCATGGTAGAATATCCATGGAGAAGGATTTCTTACTGATTAAGAAGTTCCTTCGGCTGTCGATGTGGAGTTCAGGAATTCCTCGGATGAGCTATGATCTGCTGTGTAACCAAGTGATCCTTCTTCCGATTCCAGCCTCTAAGCGCCTCAAGGATTGGATAGCACTTGCACCATGATTGGATCTACTTCTGCACTGTATTCGACGTCTACAGTTCTGGTAGCCTTCCCGGTTCAGCTCCTTTGGTTCTGTAGGTGATCTTCTTCTCCAGCAAAGTCTCCTTCGCTGGCCAAGGTTTTGGCACCACACTTAAGCAGCTCAAACTCTCTCGCGCGCAAAAGAAAAGGTTTCTTTTATTGATTCAATTTCCAAAAGTTACAAGTTTTGCCACAGTCTCCAGCTTATATGCCACTGGACTGTCTCGGGTTTAACCCGTTGTCTCGGACTGATACGAGTACAAGACCTGACTCAATAAAATCTAGAACAAAACAAATACAATGACTCGGTTTGGGCTTGAACCCAGCCGTGACACGCTCAGGTTAGCTTGAGCTCTTGCCAACTAAACCTGACCTGGACGCACTCTTGGTTGTGCCCAGTCTTTACAGCTGACGCAGTCTTTCTCTACCCAAGCGCGCAAGCTCTGCTCTTCAGCCTTGCCCTACTGACCACTGACCTGACCATACCTAGTCCCTTCCATGCTCTGCTCAGCTGACTGAACCTTGCTTGAACCCATTGTATGCTCCTTGCTCTCATCACTGACTGCAATCTGTAGGTCGCAACTCTCTTTAGTCTTCAGATTAACCTCACAACAGATATCGCTGCCCTCTGCAATCTCCCTCGCCAGCTTGCACCTAACGCCTTACGCTTTGGTCTCCTTACAAGTAAGGTTAACCTCACTAGCCTCCGGACTGCCTATCTCAATCGGCTCTTCAGTCTTGCGCTCTACGTTTAGTGCCTCGGCTTTGCTTGACATGGAATTAGCCTCACTTCGCTCAAAACACCTTGGCCCTCCCTGTATCTTCTATTGGTTAACCTCACAATGCCTAAGGTCAATAGCTTCAACTGATGCCGCGCTAGCCATCTCCCTGCTTCCGACCGTGACTGCGATTGCAGCTGGTATCCCGCCTATGCGGCAGCCTCCTCGGCCACACTCAACTGTGCTCTAGGTTGGTGCACATCAAGTCCACCCCCCTTGAATGGAGCTTGTCCCCAAGCCCTCTTTTGACAGTCATCATGGTCTGTTGGAACTGCGTTAATACAGTTCACATCTCCACCCTCACCTACCCAGCTTGGATGAGCACCATATTTCCTTGGCAAGGACCTTAGTAAAGACTTTTGGTATATGGGAGGTCCTTGGTCACCCTTATAGGCATTCGTCATGAACCCAATTTCCTGACGTCCTCTATCATGGGCTTGCGAAAGTCTTCCCCCAGTTTTGTCATCGAACTTCTCAACAAGTGACAGTTTTTGGTCCTTCTTGTTAGCAATAGCTCACCATGCTTCCGCTGCTCCCTTAGCCTTCACCTCAAGCATATAATATGACTGTATAGGGTTCGCATAACAGTCTTCGACTGTTCTGCAATTTGCTGCATTTTAGCCTCTTTCAGTTGTGATTCCATCTTTCCCATGGAATAACTACTGCCCATCTGGTCTGACCCTTCTCCTGGACCTTGTGCTGCTATGGTCTTTGCAGACTTTGTGTCAACAGCCCTTAAGACAACTTGTCCATCGCTATTCTCCTTAGGGAACATAATGGTCTTTGTGGCAAAGTCCCATTGGATTTTTCCCAACGTTCTGAACCATTGCATTCCCAAAACTACATCTACTCCATGGATAGGCAGAATATATAAGTCCATTGTAAATGGTACATTCTGAATATGAAGCACCCTATCCTTGCATAACTCCTTTCATGTGTGACGTGTTCCATCACCGGTTCGGACATCAAAAGAATATATCACTTCACTTTTACCACCTATCAATTGAGCTGTCCCTGGACTTATGAAATTAGTAGCTGATCCCGTGTCTAGGAGAGCTAATACTTTATGGTTACTGATGTGTCCAACAGCCTTCATGGGATCCGGATGTCTTTTATTAGCTATCGTGTGACATAGCACCTGGCTGTCATCATGAGATTCACAGTTCGAACTTTCTTCCTAGCTGTCTTGCTCTCTAGCTGATTGCTCAACTTTATACTCTTCATCTTCGTCATCTATGACTATGAACAAGTTGATCACTTTGCACTTATGTCCACGAAACCACTTGTCTTCACAATGATAACACAACCCCTTTGCCATTCTCTCATCCCACTCTTGCTGGGTAATGTATTGTTTCTTAGGGCTGTTAGAGGTAGGCTGTGGTACCTCCTTCTTCTTTGGTAACATTTCCGGATTTGACGGTCTGGTCCAATGTGGGTCAAACATTTTGCCTTGCTTTTGGAGAGCCCGTTTCCGTTCCTTTTTCTCTTCTTTGTGTCAGGCAACTTTCATGCATATCTTTAAGTCACGAGATTCTTGGAAAAGCACAGCCAACTGAATATCAGGCTGTAATCCCCCAATGAAAGCTCCTATAAGGCTGCTTCATCCCAACCTCATACTTAGTAAGATAAACTTTCAAACTTGTGTTGATAGTCCAACACAGTCCCGGTTTGAGTGAGATTCTTTAACTGCACATTAAAATCTGTAAATCTGGAATCTTCAAACCTACTCATCTTCTCATTCTTGAACAGCTCCCAAGTTTGATGGCTCTCGGTAGCTAATCCACTGAAACCACTTCAAGGCTTCCCTTTCGAAGTACATCGCCACGTAGGTAATTTTTTTATCATTTGGTATGCCTTGACACTGAAAATATCTTTCAGCTTTGAAAACCCATTCATGAGTTTGCTGTCCACTAAATCTTAGAAATTCCATCTTAAGTGCTGGTGCTCTTGCTTCAACCAGATTTTGGTTTTGTCACCCTTGACGCCCTACCGGCTGTCTCGTATCATCAATCGGTCGATTAGCTTCCTCATGATCCTCCCAAACCGGTCTTTGATGATCATGGACTGGTGGTGGTTGGCGTTCCTCTTGTGATTCAACCCTAAGATTAGGTTGATCAGTCCCCTCACGCCTATCTCCCACATTTGGCACTCCCTTAGACCGATTTATGAGTTTTTCTAATTCTTCAAGTATGTTAATAGCTATCAGTCCTTCATGATTATTTTGTCTTTCATAAGATGTGCTAGGCGTATTAGACCTGGTTTTGCCATGATTCTCACGGTTTATGACACTTTGCGTAGTCTTTTCAACAAGCTCCACGCGTTGGTTGAGTTGATGGTTTGAAGTAGTAACCGCGGTAATCAATTGCATCATATGGTCCAGCTTGCTGTCTATTCCAGTCATCTAGATATCTATTCCATTCATCTTGC
>NC_045145.1:687513-770624 GCF_008831285.2 Nymphaea colorata | reverse complement strand
AATTTTTTAATATCAAATATATTTTAAAATAATAAAGTGAAACGTGCCTTCAATATTGTGCTAGCCTTTCAATTGGGACAACTGAAGCGTGCAGCATATAAAGCCCATGGGATTGGAACGTCAACACTTTGAAGATATTAGAAGATTCCAACGCCATATTCTCTTTCCTTACTTTGTCAGTCACATAGCCAAGCAAGCTTTGTGAGTTATTTGTGCTTCGGTTCAGAGTTTTTTCAGGTCAATCATTTGCATTGGCTTTTTGGAAGCATTGTTTGGTCAAGATTTTCTGCACGGAAGAATGAAGCATGCACCGACAAAGATGCCTGCAGTTTGTCGGCAAAGACAACAACTTATTTTATTTCTGAGAGGTTTGCGAAGGAACATTTCAAATGATGAGCTGAGTTAATCAGGATTTACGAATTAATTGAGCACTTTCCAAGGAATTGTCCAGGATGAGTTTCAAGGTTTCTATCTTACATCTAAGATAGAGAGATTTCAAAACTGAACGACCTTTGGTATCCGATCAGAGGTTTGCCCACCGAGCTTCTTGGATCGCTTGAGAATAGAAAAGTTAGAAGTGAAGGCTAGGATGAGCGATGATCTGATCGTTCGAGATCAAAGAGCAAACAGACGACCAAAGGGACAAAGTCTTACCATGCACGGGATCAGAATATCATGGAAAAAAGTCTACGATCAGAATATTTGTTTAGATATGATCAAATTCATGAGATCTTATTTTGGCAACTGAATTGTGTATAATTTACTAAAAGAAACGTTTTTATGTGAATATGACTCCAAACTTTAACTGTTGGCTAGGGACTTCACTTCTGCAACTATGATCACCTCTTTGCTCTTCCATCCTATCTTCCATGAAGGAATCGGTCTACAAGGAAGCAGAACAAAACCAGATATCATCGTCAATTTTGTCTATACCCTTCTGACCTTCTGTCGGTGGTCAACTCGACCTGGTGTTCCTTATGAATTTCTAATAGATATAAAAATATTTGTATTCTTAATTCGTTTTATATTCTTCCATTCATTTTCCCCTTTTTTTTTGCTGATTTGCATCGAAATCATTTACACTATTGAATTGGCTGGTTCACCAAATTGGCAGCATACATTGTCGACTTGATTTAGAAACCGGTTCTTATGACACAACGATCAGACCATGAGGCAGCATTGAATGTTTGATTGCTTCAAAATAAGGTAGGGAACATCTGGGCTACATTGTTTGTATTGGAATATATGGAGACTAGTTCTTGGGTTTCACAGAGGTCGAGATCAAGTCGGCTCATATGTTGCTGCTTCAATGTCGAAAGAGCTTTACCGAGCTCGACTGGTTCAAGCTAAATAAAATTTTTATTCATAATTAATTTTTATATATATTATTCCATTCAATTTTCCAAAATTGACAAATATATATATAATATATATTTTTATATGTATTTCATTCCATGAATTGAGAACCGGAGTGCAGAGCTTCTTTTGCTGCCCCCTTTTTTCGACCTTCACTCCTTCAATCACCCTCTGTGCTACTTTTCTTGCCTTTACTACTATCAGATTTTAAACACAGGCATACAATAGACACTAACATTTTGAAGGCAAGAGTGAGAGTCGTTACTGTTGTAATGAAAGGGGTTGTGGTTGTTCATAATGAAGGACGACACCGGACGCCTAGTAGTGGACTCTGTTTCCCCTTTTTCCTGCCTCAGTTTGACAGCGATTAAGTATGGATGTCATCTTCCATCGGTTCTCCCTATAGCACTCTGGAAATAGCTTGGAAACTGCATCGATTCCATAAAAATACTGGCAATTTAGGAACCCTAATCCAGATTGGCACACCCATATTCTCCTCAATCGATAAAGAGCATCTTGGATCCATCTACTGCCAACCATCCCTCTTCCACCCAGTTTCCATTCTCCCCTTCTAAAAACTACCCTGAGTTCGTCCTCACTCTGAACCCTTACAAGGAAAGCATCCCTCCCTAAAAAGAGAACTTAGGGTTTGCAACTGGAATGTATTTACTTAAATAATCTTATCGCCTTGAACAATTATCAAGCTGCTTTTGTATCTTTCTTCCACAAATATTTGCGTTTTTTTTTTGGTTAAATTCAAGTTGTTGGAAGAGTCCTAAGTCTGGTGCTCATGAAAAGTAAGTGATGTCGCTTGTTGTTTTCCACACTCGGTGACTACGGCACGACCACAGATCGCCGCAGATCACATCAATGGGACTTTTTTTTAATTCCACATCCAGCACCTTGCTTGGCACACAAGATTACATCAACAAGACTTTTTCTTCACAACCCTTAACAACATATTTCCAATGTCATGTTCTTCTCTTCTTGCCTCTCTTATCTTCTTGCCACTTTTTAGCTTTTTTTCTTTTGGGTTTTTCAATTGAATGGCCTGCACTGCATTTAGTAGACCGGGCCTGTTGGTAGGGCTGCACGACGGATCGACTCAGCTCAAACATCTTGTGCTCAAGGTCGAGCTCGAGTCAAACTCTTTATAGCAAGCTCGAGCTCGGCCGACTAGACAAATCAAGCTCAACATCAACTCGTTTAACTCACTTAACTTGTTCAGGCATTAACTCATATAAGCATTAACTCGTGTAACTTATGTAAGTGTTAAGGTTGCGTAAGCATTATTTCGTGTAAGTGTTTAAGTCATGTAACTTGCGAAAATTTGTTTTTATCCTCAAAGTTTAAACCAGTGAATCGGTGAACTGGTTTTCGCAATATTATATAGAATACTGGTGTGAGTCGAGTAGAGTATAAATGAGTTGTGTTCCTGAAACTCAAACTCGATTCACACCGGTACTCTATAATATTTGCCAAAACCGGTTCACTGAATCACTGGTTTTAACTTTGAGGGCAAAAACAAATTTTCATATCTTATACGAGTTAATGCTTACACAAGTTAACGCCTAAACGAGTTAAATGGGTTAAACGAGTCTAGTTCGAGCTTGATTTCTGTAGTCGAGTCGAGCTTGATCATGTTATAAGGAGCTTGACTCAAGTTTGAGCTGAGCTCAAGCTCAAGTTTTTGAGTTGAATCAAGCGTGAGCTGGCTAATCTCAGGTCCTACTTGTGAAGAAAAAGTCCTACGAATATGAATATGTTGAAAACTGGCAAGGAATAACGTTTTAAGGGTTGTGAAGAAAAAGTCTTGTTAATGTAATCTTGGGTGCCAACTAGGTTGCTGGATGTGGAAATAAGAAGTCCTGCAAATTAGAAAAAGTCTCATTGATGTGATCTGCGGCCGTGCCGTAGACACCGACTGTGGAAAACAACAAGCGATATCACTTGCTTTTCATGAGCACCAGACTCATTTTTTAAAAGTTAACAGTAGAAAAGCTAGCTCTTTTTGATAAATCCTGTTTCACTTTTTATTTGGCTTACTAATCAACTGATCAATTGGTCAAAGCAGGTAATTTTAAACAGTCGAAGAAAGAAACAGAATTTTGACAGAAGTCATTAAGAATGTCTTCAAGCTATGCAGAATTTGCCAAGTCAATTTTTAAGATATGCAGTTCATTAGCTGATTTATTCATGCCATCTCTGATTGTTAAATGTCATATGCAAAGTCTGATGATGCGAAATGTACATGACCTTGAAATTTGACGATTGAAAGCTCCAATCTGATCACATTTTATTTCACTACAGAAATGACATTTGGAAACTTAAGAATGTAGGAAAACAATCAAAATTTCAAATCTCAAAGACTGATTGAAATGTTCCCATGCAAAGGTTCTTAATTTTTGTCTCCTACATATGGGCCTAGTTGTTTCCAAGTATCAGACGATAAGGGCAACGATCAAGAACACAAATTCATCAGAGGAGAAAAAGAACAATCCAAATGTATTCTGTAAGAGAGGAAGCCCTGGTACAGGTTGAGTCTTTCGATTCCGACGATGGAAACAATAGGCATGATGTAGGAAGAAGCTGATGAGACTATACAAAAGAATGAGGAATGAAATCATAATCCAAGCCGACCCTGAAACAGAGCCTCAGGGGATTGATCGCATTCCCAGTCAGCCTTAAAGGGAATTGATTACAAGTTAGCACTCCATATCAGAGTGGAGTCAGAAATTTTCTTTAAACTTCAACCTTTAAAGAACACTCTAAGTTTAAATTTCAATCTTTAAGGGGTACTTATATGCAAATAAAGTAAATTTGATAGGCCAGTGTGCCTACAACATTACTCCGCCACTGCATCAGCCCAATTGGAGTCTTCTCTTAAATTTGGTAGTCTATTATAGCTTTCATGGATGAATGGTCCCAAAATGCACCTTTGAGACACTTTTATCCAGCATATGAGGGTGTATCTGTGACACTCAACTCTTTTATCTTTTTGCATTTTATTAAATTTTTGAAATACCAATATGGATCAGACCAAAGTTCTTGCATACGCTAATACCTTGTCCTCGATGGAGCAGACACCCAATCCAACCCAAACCGATGGATGGGATGGATGGAATTCCAAGAATATAATATGTTGTCACAAAAGTACATCTCCACAAACAAACAGGCGACTAAGTTTACATTTTGTTTGCAGGTCAGTTGGATGAAGGGAATATCTTATAGGAGAATGATCTCATTATATCCTTTTGACGGAAGAAGCCACCCAAGAGTTTAAACATTCAGCACGGAAAGGCTCGGATACAGTGATGGGGCAAACTATTCAACACGAGTGAGTGCTGTCAAAATTAAAACTAAGAAGTGAATCAGTAACACTTGCACATGCCATGAGCTGACTACACAGGGACCTCACACCACTTCAGCACACACTTGTAGGGCTGTATACGGGCCGAGTCAAAATTGAGCTTGTTCAGCTTGGCTCAAGTTTGAGTTCAGCTATGCAAGGTCAGCTTGAACTCCATGCGATAGACCTAGCCACAGCTCGAGCATGACTCTTTTAAGCTCGTTCACCGACTCCCCATTTGACCTGATTTCTTTTTTTGGTTTTAAGTTTGAAAATTTTCAAAAGAAGGCCTGGAATAATGGTTTACTCAAGTTCAAACAAATCAATTTCATGAAACTCGAACTTGACTTGTTTATAATCATGCCTTTTGATTAAGCTTGAGCTTAATAGAGCAAATATGAGTCGAGCTTGAGTTGGCTCGACTCGTTTTACAGCTCTATCCACATGACACACACAAATGGACTAGTCCCCTGTTTATAATGGTGAAACATGTCAGTTGGAGTGGGGAAGCTTCAACCTAAGGATGTCAATATGTCTGATTTGAATTGAATGTCCAAGCCAACTGCTCCAAAAACATTTGGATGAAGAAAAGAAATTTACTAATCAACTAAAAAATCAGATAGGATTTGAAATTAAGAACTGACATCCGATTAGATTTAGATTCATATATGCATAAACATCCAAACGGATTCAGATTTAGTTATATAAAAATATTCAATCGAATTCAGATTCACATTCCAATATACAAAAGTATCCTAGCAGAACCAGATGGGACTTAATTTAAATAAAAAGTATACATTCAATGCTCTTAACAGTTTGTAAATCAGCCAGATTTAGTTCAAAATATGGATTCAGATTCAAATTCGTATATGAATATAAAAATAGGATTCAGGCCGGATTCTGATTGTGACATCTGATTTCAGATTCAGATTCAGATTAGGATGAAAAAAATGGATTTAGATCAGATTCAAATTATGAAATCTGATTTCAGATGAGAAAAAAAAAAGATTCAGATGAGATTCAGATTGTGGAATCTGATTTCGGATTCAAATTTGGATATGACTTTTTTTTCATTTGTTTGGGAGCTCAACATCGACGGACAGTTAATAATATATTTTATTTGAATCCGATTCATTGGGTATCCCATCCATACTTCAGATTTTCCCACTTTTCAAACATTTTCATTTTTATTTTTTGTATTTAGGTCCATCGATTTTTAAGAAAAAAAAGGTCAGCCGTTCTCTCGAGTCCTCCCAACTCCTCCAAGAGTATCGGTGACGACTGTTCACGATGTTCTTAATGAGAAGGTTGCGGAATATTACTTGAGCTTTTCCAAGAGTACACCCAAACTTGCGTAATGTACCAGCATGCTGGAGCTTGTGGACATTCAGAAATGGTTCAATATTTGGGTGGCGGCCTTTTCGATATGAGTAATTACTCAAAACTAAATCTAAACTGAATCAGTATCCGATCCGATACTTATATATATCAAAATGGTTCCATATATCCATTGACAGCGCTAACTCCATAAAGCCACGTGTTCAGACGGGGTCATAGTTATTTACGCTCATGTCCCACTTGTGTATATATATACATACATACATATATATATATATATATATATAGAGAGAGAGAGAGAGAGAGAGGCAGAGAGATTAAAAACCTTTAAATGCAGAAGAAATTTATTTTGATTGGATTTGAAGCATCAAAGGTAAAAAAAGGGCAACACCATCGCCAATGTTCCCATAGCCTAGCCCTTGCTAGGGATGTCAATGGATCGGATTTGGATCAGATATATCTTTTACCATATCCAATTTTTCAGATATTCATATATTCAGATTTAGATATGAATTCAGATTCAGATGAAAAACAGTTTATATCATATCCGAATCCGATTTAAAATGTATATCCGAATTCGATCCATATCCGATTTACAAGTTATTTTGAATCTGATCCGAATCCAAATTTTAAATTATATCTGAATCTGATCCGAATCCAAATTTTAAATTATATCCGAATCCGATCCGAATCCAACTTTTAAGTTATACCCGAATCCAACTTTTAAGTTGAATCCGACCTGAATCTGATTTATGACTTTTAAACCATATGCAAATCTGATCCAAATTCGATTTATGTGTCAAAAATTTATAGTAAACACCAAATGAACTACCAATATTAACGTTGGCGATAATTGTCAAGCTTATTAAAGGAGAGAGAGAATATATATATATATATATAGCCAAGTTATCAAAAGCTGTCGTTGGGAGTTCTAGCCAAGTTATCAGCCTGCCAAGAGAACAAAAAGTACATAGCAAGAGCAGGTGCTGTCCCTCACGTTCTTGATTTATCAGCCGACATCTCTACCCTCATTAGCGAAAGCTGCGCCGTGATCCTTGAATGGCTTGTGGCAAACAGTTGAATTCAATTTCTTGTTGATGCATGTGCTGTTGCTTTAGGCCTGCAACCTATAGTCACCAACTTGCTATGCTTTCTGCAAAATCCAATTTCAAACCATGTGCTTAGGAAGCTAGCTTTAGGGTCATTAGTTGGTATATGCCATCAAGGGAAGAGTCTGTAAACAAAGCTTTCTCTTATGCTAATGGCATTTCTATTATTCTGCCTCTCCTAAAAGACTCGAACTATGAAAGATTGAAATCCAAGAAATGGCCATTAACTTGGTGTTCTGCTTCTGTGCTCTGCAAATACTAAAATGAAAATCATAGGTTAAGAAAGAGAAAGGGGACATCAAATTGGTAGCTTTGAAACTTCACATTGTTAAAGTGAAAACTTACACCTTAGATTCTCGCACATTTTCGTAACTGTTTCCCCCAAAACACAGCTTGTTCGCACGTTTCTAGGCCCATCTCTCTATTGATTCCTGCAGATTGATGTAAAATTAGCTCAGAGATAAGGAAAGACCAGAAATTTCTAGCAGCCAAACACTCTTCTGCGAATTTGTTAACCTTTCTGATTCAATGCATATAAAATATCGACAAAAAGTAGATCAGCAAGATTTTGTTCAGAAAATGGAAATAGATCACCGTTCCTTTAACTTTGCAAACAACTCATGCAGGACATGACACTCTAGTTTCTTGACCATCAAATTTGAGAAAAGAAAAACAACAAACAAGAGATAGAAATAAGACCCATTTTGAAATAAAGAATGGGGACAGTTTGGGATCTCAACTTCAAGTCTGGACAAAAAAATAGAGAAGAATCCGATAGAGAGAATCATATTGCAAGAAAACGAGTGCCGAGTTTCTTCCTCATCTGCCCTCCACCGATCCCTTCTTCCTCTGCAGCGACTCGAGCCACGCCCGCTTGACATGCCAACCGACATATGTTAGAAAAAACAAAAATGCAAAAAAAGTTATTTATTACTTAATTTTCACGTGGTTGGTTAAGATGTTTTAGCTGTTACCTTATCAATTTTCTCCATAAGCTCTTCATGCTCATAATTTATCATATTTGACTTCCATGTCTTCAAGTTGTTTAAGGACGCTTTAAATTACTTTCACATATATTTTTTGATAAATTCTCTTTTTCTAAATACTTGTCGAAAACAAATAGTATATTAAACTTTGATTGGTCTATTGAACAGCTAGTATGTTTGAATTTTGTACTTTTTTTTACATTAACTGTGCATATTGAACATTGATAGGTCTATTTTTAAATATAAACATATTTTAATTGAGTAAACTATTATTTCATGATGATCTCTTATTAAGAATTATTAAATCAAGTGACCCACATTATTTATCATTTAAAAAAAAACATTGTTTAATGTTTTTTATTTCATTGGGTTAATTGAAATAGTTTGTGTTACATCCGTAAAAAGAGTATTCAATGATATATCAAATAATTTATTAGTCCTTTTATCTTCATTACAATAGTTGTTTTTTTACAAAAAATTGTATAATTACTCCAATGATATATAAGATAGTTTATTAAATCTTACGATTTGTTGTCTGCCTACTAGTTAGAGGCTTTTATTTTCAAGTTTGTGAATTATGTGTTATATATCAAATTCTTAAGTTTTTTGAATGAATTGTATGATTATACAAAGTAATTTTCTTGATTGATTAAATAAGTAAATTGATAATTTGATAAATAAACTTTTTTATACGCTTAACAGTTTTTTCAGATTGAGATTATGCACAATGAAGATGCTTTCAATTTAAAATGAATATCATAATATGTTTAAGATTTCTATTTATTATAAAACATTTTTTTTATGTTAGTTTTTTAAAAAATTATATTTTTGGGTATCTTTTTTTTTTTCATACGTGATGTACATGCCAATATTTTTTTTAAACCTACTATTTTTAAAATATATAATGTAACTATTATTGTAACCAAATTGAGATAACGGTCCATTAAAAAATTTGTAGCTCTAAAAGTGTATGTTTCAAATTTTTAACAATTCCCATTTTGTTGAATTTCTTGGTTGAAGTTTTCTTTATTATTTCACTTACATAAATATATTATTTAAGATATCATGCTTAGTTGATGTGTTTGCTTGATTACAAAAAAAATTAATTCAACATAGTATTATTTAATTAATTAATTAGTTTTATATGATATAGTTTTAAATATTTTAAGTTAAATGATGTATATGATTTCTATAAGAATATTATTATATGCAACTCCATGGAAGTTAGTTCTTAGTCAGATTATACTATATGTAATATTTATGTTCCTTTTGTATCATGATGTTAAATTAGTGCGTTACCACCAACCTAGCGTTCGGATATTAGTTCGGATATCAGCTCTCACGGTTCGGATTCGGATATCAGGTTATAGTTCGGACTCAGATATACCTGTTTAGATAGTTAGTATCCGATCGGATATTTACTTAAAACTGAATCTGAATCCGACTCGATCAGATGTTATTTCTTAAATCTGAATCCGATCTGATTTCTCAATCAGATGTCAAATTATTTACCATATCTGATTTTTTAGAAGCAATTCGGATCGGATATCCGATCCAAATCTGATCCATTGACATCCCTAACCATTGCATCCCCAAGAAATAAATCCAAGTAAATATCCTCATCATATATTTGGATACGAGATATGCCTTAGGTCTGAACATGACCACATTAGAATGGAACTTCTGTATATAGGTTTTCAGTTCCGTGTGGCTGACCACTATCATCGACCTTTTGAGCAAAGGAGCACCAAGTCCATCTTAATTAGTAAAGCCGGTTTTTGAATCGAGTCCACAATGCTGCCAGTTTGGTAAACCGGCCAATCCAATAATCTAAACGATCTACATGCAAATCAGCAAAAAGAAAAATTTATAAATTCTATTTTTCTTTCAGAAAAATGAACAGAATAATATAAAATTGATTAAGAATAAAGAAAAAAGTGCTTTTATAACTAGTAAGAAATGAATAACGAAACAACACGTCAAGTCGACCACCTTCGATCTCTTTCATCAACCATTAATTTCCTGTCCGACTATTGAATCAATGGACACCCAACACAGCAAGCCATCATGGTTAGATTTCAATGACTTTTGAAACAAGTGGATGAAACGAGTGAAAATGATCAAACAATAACTAATTAAAAAAAGACGATAGAAGAAAAAGGAGAAAAAGAAAGAAGAAGAGAAAAAAAAAACAGCAACTATTTTTTTTTTTAAAAAAGGAAGAACACAAACATTTAAAAAATGGCGAATGGAAGAACAATAAGGGGGAGGAGAAGAAGAAGAAAGAGGAGCAAACATGAACTGACTTTTTAAAAAGGAGAAGAATGAGAAAAAGAGAATAACAAGAGAGGACAAGGAGACAAATAAACTGCAAAGATTTTTCCTGAGGAAAATACATTTGCAAAAAAACACCCAAGAAAAACTTTGCTTTTAAAAAACTGAGAATGATATTCGCGGCTGGGAGAAACATAACCAGTTGAATGACCTAGTCTATGTTCTGTATAATATGCAATTGCAACAAAGATAATAAACTAATATACACCTATTTGTTAAGTTGACCAACTAACATACACTTGCTTCATAATATATATTGAAAAATTTTCACTTATTTAGACAATTAGTAAAAGCTTCAACAGGAGAGCGTAGAAAGCAAGTTGATCCTGTCAACTTGAAGCACTTCGATGTACTAGATTCACAAGTTGAAGAAGAACCTACCAATTAGGCTAGTTCTATATAGTATTGCATATTTAGGTGTGGAAATCCTTTCCCACCTAACCAAAGGAGAAAAACAAGAAATTCTCGAGTCAATGGTATTGACTTGAACTGGCAAAAAAACACAAAGGGCCTTTTTTGCTGGATAGAAGAAAAGCAGGTGGGAACAAAATTCCAAATGCTTCCAAACACTACCATGGACAAAGTTCCACTGTAGAAACTTTATGGTAAGGATGGAGTCGTCCTCTTTTTGAATTTGAGTGCCATGGGTAGCTTATAAGAACAAAGATTAGGGTAGGATTTTTTGTTTCTGAGATTGTTGGTCAAGGTCAGGGGTGGAGCTAAAAATTTTTCAATGGAAAGATTGAATTAAAGTTTCTAAATTTTGACTGGGGCCAAAATATCATTTTTCAAAATTTTTATATACAATAAGTAAATTTTTCTAAAATTTACATGCATTTAAAAAAATCAAAGTGGTGGGATTACCATCCCGTCACCCAAAGAATATTATTTTAGTTGGTTTCTTAATATTATCAATATTATAAAAATCCGGTTTCGACATACCAAACCGGATTGCTTAATTGTTAGACTTTGAACCTTACTCAATGTAGTGGTTCCAAACCGAACCCTCTGGCGAGGTTAAGACAGCCATCGATTGCTTAGTTGTTTAACGATGTCATTCAAATTCATTTGAAAAGTAATTAGATCTTATGATGAATGCAGATTTTTATATCTATTTAACATATGCCTATGGAGACCATGTGGAACTGTGATGAGATGGGGACCTCTCTTGGACCTACCAATTACTCTCAAACATAAAATTATCTGATACTTATTTCTTCCCTTTGGAAGCCCTGAGAGGACAACAAACGCATTCAGTATTCAGGACGGTATTTGTACATAACCAATAAGATGGAGTGCTTTCGGTAAATGAACTAGCCTTCCGAGCGGCAAAGCACGAGTCCAGTTGGAATTTTTCTTTTTCGCACCAGTTGGAAAAGGTTAGCATCGTGATAATGGAGGGCCACAATTACAATGAGTCGTCGATGGGTCCAATTCAATTAATAAAAGTTTTGCATCGTGATATCCGACAGATCCGATTCGAACAAATCGGATATGGATAAAAATTTAATATCCTATCAAGAAATCGGATAGGATTCGGATTTAGTAAATGGCATCCGATCGGATTCAGATTCGAATATACATAAATATCGGATCAGATTCGGATACGGATTCGTATCAGATTCATTTTTAGACAAATATCCTGTATCTAATGCTTGAAAAATGGCAAAATCCGGTTCAAAATTCGGATTCGGATTCAGATATAAATATAAAAATTGGATTTGGATTGTAAAATTGGATTTTGTATTCGGATTCGGATATGACTTTGCTTTATTCGAATTCGAATCCGAATATATGAATATCTGAAAAAGCAGATATAATAAAAGATGTATCCAATCTGAATCTGATCCGTTGACATTCTTAAATGCCACCAGAAGGTGCTCGGAAGCCGGCACTCATTGGACAAACCACGTTGCTCACATTTATATTGTTATTTTTGGCGGAATCAATTCATAAAAGGAAGGAATTTATCATGCATTGTCAGCATTGGCGGCCAATGCTCACCTGGTCGTCTTATCCACAATTATTGTTATTATTATATTATTTAATAATTATAATAATAATAGTAGTATTATTATTATATTGTAAGGCCTCCTTTCATAGTGTAGGTTGGCAGTTTCATTGATGACTATTCAACTATTCTGCATAGTAGTTGCAAACGTTTTCATGACTGACGAGAACCACCACTTACATATTGGTTGTGAGAGATGACAACCAATTAAATATAACCATAAAAAACACATCTTTTTATTTATGAAAAAACAGTGATAAAACACGAAAAATAAGTCTGCTGAATAAAACAGAAAAATGATATATATATATATATATATATATATATATATATATATATACATATCTTAAGCAGCTGGTTATAGCCATGACTACCGTTTACGTATCTCCAAAATTCAAAAAACTAAGATAAAAACAGAATTTTCTTGGCATTTGCATGGATCCAGCATCTATTCTATGGAAGTTTAACAGTTCAACCAAGTTGTTTGTTATGCATAACCAGCTGGTTATAGCCATGACTACCGTTTACGTATCTCCAAAATTCAAAAACTAAGATAAAAATAGAATTTTGTTGGCATTTGCATGGATCCAGCATCTATTCTATGGAGGTTTAACAGTTCAACCAAGTTGTTTGTTATGCATAGTACCTAGTTTAGAAATGGTTTCTCGGTTATGCTGGAACTTTTGAATTCATGAAAGAACTTCGGGATTAATTTGAGGCAAGTAATGGATCCTGTCCCTGCTTGATCAAGACCAAGAAACAAACATTCAGCAGTCGACGGCAGAATCACCACCAAATTTCTCAGAACAAAAGTGAAAGAAATGCTCTCTGTCATTTGATTGTGTTATCTTGTTAGTCAAAAGCAGAATTTATGTCAGGCCCCTAAATTTCTTAAGCAAAATCAATCTGTGCAATAGAGAAAGATCAGCAGAGCTGCAATTAATGCTGATATACACAGTGATGTTTGCCAAGAATTGGCTCAACCCTTCAAAAGCACACAAAAGGAAGCAAACCAAAACACACAGGTACATGTTAGCAGTTAAACTGCACAAAAAAGAGCTTAATTTATGAAATTTCGACCTAAGATCAACATTACTTGCACAAGCATATCAGTGCTCTATATGTTAGAATGTGTGTGTCAGAACTGAACTATAGTTTCAAAATTTCAATAGAGACCAAAATTTCAATTTTTTATATATGTTAAACTAAAATTTATGAAATTTACATATCAGTGTTTGAATTTTTTAAATTTTTTAGGGTGGGGGGCCAAGGCCCTGCCAGCGCCGTGCGTTTGTCCCTGGTGTGTATTGTAACTGGTGGATCTGTGTAAAGTACTACTAGGAATTTTGGCTTGATAAATAATATCTTATTAGGTGATGTTGAATTTTAATAGTCAGGGGTGCAATATCTCAAAGCATTAACATTGCTTAATGATTTACCTAGTAATATAAAGGCAAAAGCCAAAAATCAACAATAAAAAATCATAGAAACAAAAGAACATGAACTTAATGAGCTTTCTTTGGCAATGTTTCGTGACATATTCTATTGATGTTTTAGTCAATTAAATGGATTTCACTTTTATCAAAGTGCTTCCTAAATGTTGTTTGTCACATTCAGGCTTGTACATGAGTATAAAAATTCAATCATGCACTTACTATGTTGCACATACATTTCTGATGCTCGTATCTTGCTTCAGGCGAGTAATCAAACCTGGTGATTGGTCATACATATAGCTGATAATAAATCACTGATCGAGTTGATGTGACGATCACGTACAGATTCTAGTATCTGGATCACTATGTTACTGGAATGACAAGAATCCAGCATGCATAAGTTAAAGCACACAAATAAGCAATTATTTCACATAAGACAGTAAAAATATCAGTCATATATACCTGTGGAAGCTAAGTTGATGCAAGCCAACAACCACCAACATCTAGCTCAAAAAAAAAATCAAAATATCATTTAAATGCTTTCAGCTCTAGGAACAAAGCTTGAAGTAGCGGTCGACTGCAAAACACAACAGTATATTAATGTTGTATGTATCTGCAATAATATTTCGGGCAGATTCATGGAATGTTATAACATAATATTACATAAATCTGCACAATATTTGCGACAGATATATGGAATTGTTACATACTGTTATTGTTGCCAAACGGCACCCAAGATCTAGATAAGGCATAAGTATATGCAGAGACAACCCAGCTCTGTTGGTGGTGAAAAAAGCCCCGTCAGAGGTAACGGTTTTCTTGTAGTGGCAGCTATCACCGTCTCTGGTATCTTTGGCCGAGTAAAGGCTGCTCAAGCCATTATAGTTCCAAGAAAATGACCAAATAATATTATTTTGAGTGCTAAACAAAATCAAGTCTGCAAGCATGGGGAAATAAAATGAAAAAATAACTTGTGAAAGTCCAACAAAGAGAACTTTAGAATTTGTCATTGAATCGATATGGTCAATAATAGCCGAAAGGTCATATAGAGCCAATTCCTCCGAAATTAGGGTTGTCAATATATCTGGTTTTAATTGGATATCCAACCAAGCCAGTTCAAAAAATATCGCATATGGAAAAAATTTAATATCCGATTAAGAAATCGGGTCAGATTCGGATTTAAGAAATGATACCTGACTAGATTGAGGTTCAGATTTGGTTGTACATATATATCCCATTGGATTCAGATTCAACTTCAGATTCAGATCAGGATTGGATTTATTTTTAAATTAAAACCTTGTATTCAAAATTAAAACTAAGAAGTGAATCATTAACACTTGCTCATGCCGTCTCACTACACAGGCACCTCACACCACTTCGGCACACACTTGATCCACTTATGGGGCTACATAGGAGCCGAGTCAAAATTAAGCTCGTTCAGCTTGGCTCAAGCTCTAGTTTAGCTATACAAGGTCAGCTTGAACTCGATTCGACAGACAAGCCACAGCTCGAGCATGACTCTTTTAAGCTCGCTTACCAACTCCCCATTTGACCTGATTTCTTTCTTTGGTTTTAAGTTTAAAAATTTCAAAAGAACACCTAGCTCATCGTCCTTAACCTCAGCCGGAACCAGTTGCGTAGCTACATTGTGGCTGGTGTGAAATCTTAAATATATAAGGACCCCACCAGATTTGAGTTTATATAAACAAGTGCCCTCCAGCCCATTTTTCTGGCTCCGCCACTGGCCGGAACCAGATAACCAGGCAGCTGCCATCGGAGATCAGCCACCGGGGGAGCTAAGGCGACTAAGGTGGATTTGAGCTTCAACAACGTATCCAGCGAGATTCCCACGTCACCAGGGGAGCTAAAGGGCATGGAAATGTTGGTCCTCAGCAACAACAGCATCAATGGCAGACTTCCCCTGTTCCTGGGACAAATGCAGGGTCTGCAGGACCTCCACTTGGGGGGGGGGGGGGAACCTCCCGGGAGGGACCCTTCCAGATGTCTGGACCCAGATGATGGGGTTGGTCGGCCCCGACTTGGCCTACGCTGGCCTCGTCGGCACCATTCCGGCTTCCATGCCTTACCTACGCAACCTGACCTACCTGTCGCTAGACAACAACGGGCTCACTGGGGCCATACCATCTGGGCTCGGTGGGATCCCCTTCATTCACGACCTTGACCTCAGATACAACCAGCTCAGCGGGCAGGTAGCATTCCGGAAGGAGGTAGTGGAGTGGTTAGGCCCCAAGCTCAAGCTCACCGGAAACGATGGCCTGTGTCTCGGCTCGGAGATGGTCGGCACCGGCTTGGTCAGGGTGGAAGCCAATGGGTGCATCTCTGCTCACCTCGCTGAGTCATTGTCTCGTGATGGCTCGGCGGTGAGCTCGAGTGGGTCGAGTCTCGGATCGGATTCTTGGTACCGCATGGCTCTGGCCCTGCTGCCTGCTGTCTGCTTACCTCCTAACGTTATGACACTAGTGTTCTTTTCCACTGCTTTTTTTTTATTATTATCCTTTTCTCTAGCGTAAAGGGAACATTTACAAAGTGTACATTTTTCGCGTTTTGAGTATACAAGAGGAACATGCTTTCATCTTCAGTTCAGTAATTAGACACAATTTGAGATTGGGTTTTCGCTTCTTTTGAGTTTATATAAATCTAAAGAGATTCTACATATAGATATAAAGGGAGAGATTATATATATATATATATATATGTTTCCACCGGCTCAGCCTTACCAACCTCTTGATCCTAGAATGCAGTCCCAAACTGAAACTCAACCAGTCACACAGGCAAACATAAGGTGCAGTGCACATGCAAATGGAAGCAAGAAGTCCATAGGAAATACTGAAAAAGTTTCTTTAGAACTGTTTGTTTCACAATTTTAATGAAGACTGGAAAATATAATGTCATTTAAGGCTACTTCTCCAAGTTAATATAAAAATAATCAACTATGAAACTGTTCCTTTACAAATTACAACTTTTCAATGAAATAAGTCTTGTTTATAGGGAAATATTGACTTGTTATATAAAATATGACATCCTTTTAAAGTGCCCGTCCCACAATTAAGGAACTGAGTTTCAGAAGTACCTAGGACTAATGAAAGGTTATGGAAGACTGATTTTTTTTTATCCTATCTCTACTGAGGAACTTCAAGACTGATGACCTTAAAAAAATTCACTCTCGGTGGATCCTCGCAATGCAATGTGGTTGGACCCTCATGTTGGTCTGAATGAATCAGCCTTTTAGAGGAGGGTGAGTCAGGGCCTACTACTAAAGAGCATAGCAAGTTACAAGTCTCAGTAGGACATGTATTTTTATTACTATAGGTTAGGTGAGGTTACCATTATCCTTTTTTTGGTGACAAATCTTATGTCCCTAATAAAGGGAATCTGTCATTTTTTCAAGGTTTCAAGACCAAAAAGGCATGGAAGCACATGAGATGTAGCTCCAGTTCCTTCAGAAAAGGTAAGATCTTTGGTGCAAAAAGAATGGACAAATGAGATAACAAAGAAAAATAAACGGCTCCAATTCCTATCTCAGTTTATTTGAAATATACCACATATATAATCATCATTCACATTATCGATTGACAAGAATTTTCAGGGTTTTTCAAATAGATGAATTTCTTTGTACAACGAAGGGTGTTGAAAAGATTGAAACGTTGTTTGATGTAATAAAATGATTGACAAACACCTGCTTCATTAATTGAAGAAAAAGGTTAAAATCTTGAGCAATTTCTATGAAAAAAATGAAAAAAATCACACTTTGTACATACACTCTCCCTGGGCCTTTTTTTCATTAATATTGATACTTATAAAATAGACGAAAATATCGAAGAAATTGTCAAAAAGATGTGGCCCACAAAAATCTTTCTATTCAGGTATTTTCTTCTTATTAGGGTAAAATTGTCTTTTTCATACTTAAAAACAGTGGGGCATGTGCCTGTAGGTAATTGTATAAATAAAAATGGTTACTTGTAACTTTTCAGAAGAAAAATGCATCAAACCTAATCAGTCTCATTAATTATTTTTCCGGTCTAATTTGTCTAGCAACATATATATATGTGTGTGTGTGTAAAGTGGTGCATGGATTGATGAGTTTGATTCAATGACGGTAGGAAGGTATTCATACTCCACCCCATATACTGCATTATTCGTTCATTACAAAAGAATCTCATCTTATGCTGATGTACCATCTGGGGTTCTTCTCAATGACAAACTGTCATTTATTACAGCATCATACTACTAATGGCATCAGCTTGGTTTTGAATTGAAATAACATTGTTGTATTCAATGACGTGGATATCAAAAGAAAAAACATAGAGTAGAAAGAAAACCCAACTCCTAGGTTGCACCACTAATCATTTGTTTGTTGGCAACTTCTTCCTAAATATGCTCAAGTGTTATTCCGTACACTAAGGCATGATCATGTTTGCAGTACAATAACTAGAACTATGTACAAGACAATCTTGGGCATCTAAGCCTTTTGTTACGAGAAACATTACTAAAAATAAATTGATATTCAAAAACTTTTCAGATCGTCCTCTAGAGGTTCTTTTATAAGGTGAGATTCTTTATACATAACAAATGATGCAGTATACAAGGTGGAGTATGAATACCTTCCTCCCGTCATTGTATGTATACAAGAAAATCTCTTGTCGAGTGAACCAAATTGACTTCAGATTCTGATTCTTTTGAGCAACTTCTCTACATACCTTCAACTCTTGCAACCATTCCACAGAAAATAGACAGCCCTCGCCACCATCATCTCTAATTAGCATGGTACGACAATCTGTCAACAGCTGACCATTGCATCACGTGGCTGAGTTCTGTTCCCCCTTAGCGCGTGGATGCAGAAGGAACACATTGCCTAAGACATATTTTTGGTTGAAAGGCATGGAAATATTTACTAGAGCCTATAAATGTATTCTTTTGGGGTACAAATTATGTTTGTGCTATTCTTTAATCATAATAACCTATACAGGTGATGAACTGGTATAGATCTCTAACGATGAGGTAGTTCACAGCCGTATATACTTATACCAGTGAAATGTCTGGCCGCTAAGGTATTTATACCGGTGTTCTCTAGCACCAGTAGAAATTTCACCGCTATAAACCTATAACAGCGATTTAGCACCGCTATATTACCTGAACCCATAACGTAGCCACCACTGTTATTTGAATCACACAACTCAATGCATGAAATGTGCAGCTCGAGTGCCTACCTATAGCTCATGTCTATCTCTCCCTCTACCTCTGTTTTGTAATTAATACTTGTATTTTTTTTTCATTTTTCCATTTCACATTTTTTTGTTTAATTTTTTTCTCAGCTACATGGTAGAATTAGATAAAAGCGATAAGTGTTAATTTATTGAAGGCTCTATGTTGAATGAAATAGTATAAGTTAATAAATGTTGGATAAAAATCATAGAGTTTCGTGAATTTATTGAACGTATAACCATTTGACCAAACCGGTGCTCTCATGAGTATGTTGTTTAAATAAACCAAAGTAATGTTTTTCTTCATCCGCAATACTTATAAGGAATTAAATATTTTACAAACTTTTATGTATAATTGTTGATAACAGCTAATGAAACTTTCTCGCAAATAGCAAAACAGTGCCATCCTTCATGTCTGATCTTGGCGCCAGAAAAAAAAAAGGATTTTTTGCTCTTGTTTTTAATTTCTGACATGATTTTTGTTGATATAATATGTTAGATTATTTTTGCCATGAAACTTAAGCTTCACTATGCATCGCTTAGCAACACATTGCATCACCAACTTAGTGCATTGCTTCGCCTTGTTATACTTCACAACAAATTAGCAGTTTCACCATTTAGGTCCTTCTCAACAATCTCCTCTTGGGGATCTAGAACAAAAGAGCTATCAAAGACAGAAGATGAAGATGACTGCAGGCCATCATTGATTGCATCAGTTTGCTGTGTTCTCCCTTGAACAAAACCAGCTTGATTTTGCGATTGAGATTGCAAAGACGTTGATGAGAATGTGGTGCCATGCTCCCCTGTAGTCTGTCTAGATGTATTTTCATCCATTCTGCAAAGAAATCAGAATGAGAACAAAAACCACCAGAATCATTATCGCCAATACCTGTATGAAAGCTACTCCACTGCACCTACTCTACTCCATTGGATAATGTAAATATAATCAGTATCAAATGTTTAAATCAACATCTATGCACAATTCATAAATACTCGAACCATACTCATTGGATATATATGAGACTTTCACTATAAAGTATACAACAGTAGATAAAACACATACATATTCCCATCAGTGATAAAACATTTACATAAGTATTCAGAAGAGCTTCAACGTTAAATACAAAGCCAAGTGCGTGTGTAGAGTATCCATAGAAGCAAGTACATATGTAGCTTCATGTACGCATCCACCATAACAAAAAGAAGCTCAACAAAATCAAATCTGCCCCTTGCACCACCTTCGAACAAGACATCATACTTATGTCGGGGCTTCATCTTTGAACAAGACGTCATAACAGCTGATGAACTGAAAATGAAAATACATACATGTCTAATGGCAAGCATAAGGGCATAGCAAGTGCTGAACTAGAAATCAGTAACTAATGACATTGACGACAGAAAATTCCAAAGATATTATCACAAACATAAGATTTAGTTGTTAAATTATGCAGTTACTAAATGAATAATATTCAAAATAATGGAAGAAAGCAATTGACTTGCTGATTTCAATGTCTACATCAAAAATTGTAATGCAGTTTCGTCTCCAACTTGAAATAAAGGTCCACTACATCATTAAAATATGTAAACTAACAACTACTCTGAGTATGCATCAACAGTAATGAAGAATGCCAAAGAGAGGAGATCCATCTCGGCCATCTAGTTAAAAAGAAACATACATAATCGAGGCATTCTAATTCCAAAATACACAAATGTTTGGCATGGCATGCAGAAATGTAGTCTGAGATCTTCCTCGGGTTGTCTTCCTTTAAAAGTAATCAACGGTGTTTGCCCATGGGGTACCATCTCTTTGAAACTTTTTGATTCTAGAAGATACCAGGTATGTGTTTTAGGCTTTTAGCAGTCCTTTCAGACAGCAAAAACATAAACTGCATTATGCAGATAAAGATACCATGCATAAGCCCATTCCATGATGTTTCATGAAGCCTTATAGCTTTCTTGAATCAAACTGAACTCCCCTGTGGCAACATTCTATGAAGGGGATTTGCTGATCAACTTGCAATAAAACAAAAAAGTAGGAATCAACTTGTTGATCATGTTTGCCATAAATTAAGGAGAGTTCTCCCACGCAGATGCCTTTCATTGGAACTTGCTGATCATGCCTTAACTAAGAATCCTCCCAAGACCGTTATATTTCATCTAGCCTGAATCCAATCGAGTCGAATCAAATCACTGAGTTCAAAAATCTAAACTATTTAATGCAAATGTTAAAGACACAAGAAAATGCAAAATGAAGTGAATGTGCACTTTCCTTTATTATGGCCCATACCAGCAACCAACTTAAAAGAGTTAGAAGCGTAGAAGAAAATCAATTTCATGCTGGTAATCTCAAAGACACCCATTACTAATCTGTGCATGGAGAGAAAAAGAGATTGGGAGATATCTGTACTTGGGAAGCATGCACTACCCATTACTAATATGTTTATGGAGAGAGAGAGAGATCTGTACTTGGGAAACATGCACCTTCCCTTTATGGTCTATAATAACAGCCAACTTAAAAGAATTAGAAGCATAGCAGAAAAGCAAATACATGCTAATAATCTCAAAGACACCCATTACTAATATGTGTGTGTGTGTGTGAGATAGAGATAGAGAGAGAGGGAGAGAGAGGCCTTCTGTTTTTACTAAGAAATGATTATTGATCTCTGCAAGGTATCACTCATTCCAGATGTTTAGTGAAAGGAAAAAGGAACATAGAAAGATTTAGTCTATATTGTGAATAAGATAGGGTTTATCCGAGCATTTGATATTTGAATTGGGGAACAACTAAAATTTATTAGTTTTACTGAGGATTTGCTCAACGTTTTTTCTACTCTTTCTCTAAAGTGTGTCATCAAATCAAATTTAATTTTCTTGAGAATTTATTTTATGGGAATTGGATAAAAATGATGGAAGTTATTAATACCCTATGATGTATGCATGTGCATGTATTATTTACAATACATTGATATGCATGTGAACTATATTCTAAAAGATAGTGCATTGAAGCTTTTATGTTGCATGCCATGAAAGAGATGTCACTTATGGGATTGTTCAGCGATTGAGTCTTATCTTATAGGGCAGAGGTAGCTATGAAGATCATTCTGATATACTCCGTCTTATTGTAGACCTTGTGGAGGCAAGCTGATATGCTGACAACCCTGAATGGAGGTTAACATGATTCTGAACCTTAAAGTGAAAATTTAACTAGCTTAGCAATGGCCACTTCTCATGAAAAGCTCTTAGTTCAATTATAAATAGTTTTAGTCATTTTATCCTATCTAAGCTTCATTTTCTCTCCAGTGTTGATGAACAAGTTGCCAAAGATATTCAACTCTTAGATTCTATTGCTGAAAAACAAGCACAGATATTTTCTAAAGAGTGGAAGCTGTTTCCAGCAGATGTTCAGATCCAATCGCTGTATCCTCTGTAAGTGTTTACCTATAAACACTGAAATGAGTTCAAAAGTATACTTGTGGTTTTCTTTTGTATGCACTGTCTGCTATGTATCTAAAACATTTTCCTATTCAGTAAACAAGAAAACAGTAAAATCTTTTGTTTGGAACAACACCAACATAAAAAAGAACGGCTTTCTCTTCAGAAATGAGAGATTCCATCCACAGGACAGAAGAGGGGCAGAGCTTGATGAGTCTGTTCTAGCTCCAAGCTTTTTCAAAGAAAAAGACAGGAACATTCAATTGTCGAGCTAATTGATAGGCACGAGTTAAGAAGTTAATGCATTTGCAAAGAAACCAGTCAACAACTAAATGTACAAACTTGACAAAATCGATCTCTGCGACAAGAAACCCTCACAAAAGAAAAAGGGGTAGAGAAACAGACTAGACTTTCTATATGGAAGGCACCGGGAAAAAAAATTCTTTCACAGTAGGAGCCAAAATAGAAAGAAGGATTTCCAAAAATTCAGCGAGAAATGGAAAAAAAAATTAAATACTATTCACCATTCATGTTCAAACACTAACCTTTCCATGAAAACCTTGCAGATCTGCTCACCGAGTAACAATCGAGCCCAAATTTGTTGCTGCAGAGAGGAAGAGACAGATTCCTGCGCTATGGTAACAGGGCGAGCCAAAATCAGTGTTTCCTAGCACGGAAGCCGCTGCACAAACGACAGATGAAGAGACAGAGGGCTTCTTCTTCAGCAAGGGTGAGAGAGATGAGGTGGGGATCAGGAGAGTGAGAGGGCGAGAGAGACGACGAGGGAGCAGGAGAGTGGGAGGGCGAGAGAGACGACGAGGGAGCAAGAGAGTGAGAAGGCGAGAGAGACGATGAGGGAGCAGGAGAGTGAGAGGGCGAGAGAGACGACGACCAGCAGGCAGGACAGAGGCGACGGAGGCAGTTGCGGGCCTGCGGCAAGAGGGAGAGGGAGGCGATGCGTGGGTGCCCTAACAGGCAGAAAAATAACATGGGCAAAATGTTTCCACCTTTCATGGTGGAAACGTTTTCCGAAAAAAAATTTCTGGAAACGTGTTTAACGGTCATAATTTTCATTCCACCTTTGATGAAATGACATAAATTTTGAATATTTGAAAATTTTCTCCATGGCTACAGGATATTTCCAGGCCATCAAATGGCCCCTAGAGTTTTTTCCGGAACCCCAATCTCTGTTTTGTGATTCTTCTTGCCGTTTTCTTTTGTCATATTTAGGAATGCCTAATTTTGAAGCATATTAAGAAATATTGCAAGCTTTTCGACTTTTAAGAACCAAGTCACGAGCAAATTTCGAACAAATTTCAAAGTCAAGGTCAATGTACATGTTATTCAAAGTTCAAGGCCAGCCAGTCCTTGAAGAATTTGCCAGTTAGCAAGACAACAAAGCTTTGGCTTTGCCATTTCGTACTTTCAAGACATCGCCATCTCACCATGATGGCTAGCTGTACTGAGTGCCCATTGATTAAAAAATCGGACAGGAAATTAATGGTTGATGAATGAGATCTTATATTTTATCACTCAACAACTCCATTCATATTAACTACTTACAGAAGGCAGTTGGTGTGCAAAATAATCTGAACATCATCATCATATATAGAAGAAAAGCAATGTTCTCTTGCATGTGCGTCATCCCATAATCAGTTTGGTCATGCAATGGCAGGAAAACTCAATCTAATTATATATGCATGTCCTCCTTAGAAGTAGTTTTGCAGCATGGATATTTTTTGAGTGTCCCACGAATCTATCCCACAATTGGAGTAGGTTTGTAAAATAATAGTTCTAGTGCTCAAATGAACCTTTCTCAATCTTTGGGGCAAATTCATGGGACACTTACAAAGTGTCTCTACCGTTAAATGATCCCTTAAGTCATAATAATACACACCAAGCTTTTATGGGCTCCTCAATAATACAGTTATGTCTTTGATCTATTAGAAAACCTAGTGGCAACTGACGATGACTGTGGACGAGTGTAATGGCCATGCGCTGCACAGCGCATTTACTTAGATTGATGCCTTGGGCATTCAAGACGCTGGGCAGAGTAGGTCAGCGATAAATGCAGCTGACTCACTCAATATGAGTCAATTTTTTGTAGGTCTTCGGTAGGAAATTCTACTTAATCCTCATCATATTTGGATCCATGATAAGCCTTAGGTCTGAACATTACTTTTGAATATTATTGCATCTTCGGATAAAGAAAAAATTAAAAATCCAAATTTCCTTTCAGAAAAAAATGAATTGAAGAATATAAAAATTAATTAACAATAAAAAAGAAATATCACATAAGGAAAGAACTATCTCACTGGTACACTGGAAATGCATGTCTCGTCCCTTTCGAGCCGATTTGACTTTTAAATACCCAACTAAATCTGAATCTAACTTTTAAACACACAGTCGGTTGCCTCAGCTACTTGGCCAAAGGGAGACGTCCTCAGCCCTTGTTTATCTGTGCAACCATGGTGAACAAAGTTGAAAAAATATATGAATCAATAGGCATTCATATTCAACACAGCCAGACACAACAGTGTGACTGCGATGCTGAAAAAAAAAATCAGCTTTTGAAATGATTGGATAAAGTTGGCCTAACTCCAGTCCGGTGGTTTAGATGATGTAGTTTCGAGTCAAAACAAAATATTAAAAATTATATTATTTTTAAACATAATTGAACAAGGTATAAAAACTAATAAAAAAACAATAACAGGTGGACAGAATCAAATTGATTTAGTCATTTTTTCACTGTAGGTGTTTTTTCACTCTTTTTTATTGTCAAACTGCTTGTTTCAACTTTCTAATTCCTATCTATTTCTTATCCATTTTTTTAATGTCACCTTATTAGTTCCTCATTTATTTGATTTTTCTCTGACTTTTAAGTTTTTTCCATTTTTTCTGAAAATGTACCATATTTTCCATTATTTTTATCTGTTTTAAGCTCGTCCATGAGAAAAAGCTCCTCCACTTAAAAGGAAAAAACAATCTTTGTGACTATGGTCGAAGCGCAGCTCTGGGAATCTTAAAAAAAAATTTCAAATTGGCAACTTTCATTTGGGACTGAATAGAGTGGAAAACTGGTAAAGTAAAATAAGATAAGGGCCGCCAACAGAAAGTCTCGTTGATGTGATCATTAGTTGTGTGGCTGGATTTGGAATTGTGAGGCAATACGTTTCAAAGCAGTAGACCTGAGTCTTCTTCAATTTGTAAAGAAACACGCAAATTTTCTAGAAGTCAATCCATACATAAATTAAAGACCTACCTTCTTCTTCTGTAAGTGCATGTTTTGCATAGAAAATTGGACAGACATGGTAACCACCGGCCGGTCACCTTTTCTGCTTACCTTTCTTTTGTGTTTGTCCTCCTTCACCTTCATTGTGGTTCTCTATCAAGGGGAGGTTCCCTCAGCCCTTGTTTCTCTGAGCAACGTGACTGATCAATTCGCATTGCTGTCTTTCAAATCCCTCGTCAGTAAAGGCCCTCATAATGTGTTATCAAATTGGAATTCCAACATCTCCTTCTGCGAGTGGACTGGAGTTTCATTCGGTCGTGGTTCACAAAGGGTAGTTGCTCTGAACCTCTTCGAAAACACACTTTAAGGTACTCTCTCCCCATACATCATCAATCTCTCCTTCTTACAGGTCCTTGATCTCTCGAACGACAGTTTCCATGGTCAACTTCTCGTTGATTTTAGTCGTCTCCCTCTATTAGAGAATCTTTTCATAAGCAAAAACAATTTTGAAGGGTTGATCCCGCAAACACTGAGCCATTGTCCTCGTATCCAAGTACTTTCAGTAATAGAAAACGAATTTTATGGAAGCATTCCAGAGTTCCTAGGCAGTTTGCTGGACACTTTTGCCAACCTCTCAAAGCTGGAGCACCTTAATATTGGTCAAAATCATATGCACAGGAACATCCCTTCCCAGTTGGGAAGCATAACCCGCTTCACATTATTTATTGTGGAAATGAACAATCTCACTGGTACACTGCCTAAGAGCTTGTTTAACCTATCTGCTATTGAGACTTTGAGTTTCATGACCAACCAACTAACAGGGCATCTCCCAAACGATGCTGGCTGCTTCCTGCCCAATCTCCAAGGACTCTATATGGGTACAAACAATTTTGATGGCCCGCTCCCGGCTTCTCTTTCTAATGCTACAAGATTTCAACTTCTTGCTGCAGAAAACAATGAATTTAGTGGTACAATACCATTAGAATTAGGTAGTCTGTCACAACTCAGGCACCTTATCCTTTGGGGAAATATGTTGACCAATGTCCCTGGCAACCGTGAGCTCTCCATTCTCACGTCCTTCACCAACAAGCGACTGCTAGAGGAAGTTGATCTGTCACAAAACCTTCTGAATGGCATTTTTCCGGCCTCTGTTGGAAATCTGACAACTACCTTGTGGAGACTTCATCTTCCCTCTAATCTGATTGAAGGTAGTATCCCATTGGGCTTACCCAACTTGACCAAGTTAATTTCCTTATATTTGAGTTCCAACAAAATAAAAGGGCTCATTCCACCAAATATAGGACAGATGCACAGCTTACAGCTGTTGTATCTTGATAACAATGCATTAGAAGGCCCCATCCCACTATCAATCTACCAGTTGGTCCGCATGTATGTTCTTTATATTGATCACAACATGCTAATTGGGTCAATTTCAAGCTCTATAAACAATTTCACTAGTTTGCAAGAGTTGGATCTAACATCAAACAATTTGTCATCAACACTACCACCTAGTATTTGTGAGTTGAAGGACTTGTTGAAGCTATACTTGTGGGACAACTCCTTCACTGGTCACCTGCCTTTGGGTCTCGGGAATTTTGCCACGATCAACCACATGGATATCTCTGCAAACAAGCTTAGTGGGAAGTTTCCTGCATCATTATCAAAGCTCCAAATGCTAGAGTATTTGAATCTCTCGCGGAACACATTTGATGGTCACATTCCTGAACAACTTGATCACATGCTAAACCTTGACACTATTGACCTTTCCCATAACAAGATTTTCGCTGAGATACCAAAATCATTGGAGAAACTTCAACACATCCAGGTCTTGGACTTGTCCTTCAATCTATTGGAAGGAGAGATTCCAATTGGTGGAATGTTTGCAAACCTTTCTGTCGAGTCGTTCCTAGGGAACTACGCACTTTGTGGAGCTCACAAATTCCATGTCCCATTGTCCTTAGACAAAACAGAGAGGCAAAATAACAGCAATGCGGCCAGAGTCATTGCCGCTTGCACAATTGGAGGCTCAGCACTTTTGGTCTTTGTTTGGACACTCATTGGTATCTTATGCTGTAGAAAGAGGGGGTTGTCGAAACGTCCTCATGACATTGAAAGATTACAAAAAATTACACTCCCAGTGATTTCTTCCAGAGAGCTATTGCATGCAACGAGCAATTTCAGTGATGCAAACATTCTTGGGAGTGGAAGCTTTGGTTCAGTGTACAAAGGAATTCTAGCAGATGGAACGATAGTGGCTGTTAAGGTCCTTAATTTGTCATTTGAGGAAGCATCTAAAAGTTTTGACATTGAATGCACTATCTTGCGCCAAATCAGGCACCAAAACCTTGTTAAAGTCATTAAGTCACTCAAAGTCTATCTACATTCGGGTGCCCATCACTTGAATCTCTTCCAAATATTGGATATCATGATTGATGTCGCTTGTGCTTTAGAGTATCTTCACCATGGTTACTCAGAGACCATACTTCATTGTGATCTGAAGTCACGTAATGTACTTATAGACGAAAGCATGACTGCATACATTAGTGATTTTGTCATTGAAAAGTTCATAGGTGGTCACAAGTCATCGACTCTTACCACCACCCATGGAACCATTGGATACATTGCTCCAGGTACTATCTCTTAATGTGTTTTCTTTTTGTCAATTTTGACTTTGTCGTTGTGCGAGTATTATAGTCCATTTCTTAGATCAACACACCCTGGCTTCCTGTTCTCTTATGTGTGTGTGCATTCTCTCTCTTCAATAATGCTCTCATAGATAGATTGAGTAAGGGAGGGGTAGTGTATGGGAGGGGTCCAGGAGGAGTGAGGTGAAATAAAGAGAGATAAAGAGAGTGAGAAGTTTTGCCAGTTCTAGCGGGTTGTTTTCTCTTGTTTATTTCTATCCCTCTTCATATATATATATATATATGAATTGGAATGGCAGACTACCTCTAGATGTCTCTCTTTTATTTTGTATCACTAAAATCATTTTAAATAATGCATTGATGATAGTTAATTGCTTGGCTACAGTTTTAAGCATTGAGATTGTTTTTACAAACACAAAAAATTTAAAAAAAAAAGGTCATTAGCCACATGGGTAGCCAGATATACATATATATATATATATATATATAATGATCAGTAGGTAGAACCCAGATCAACATGTCAGGGACAAAACCAGACCCTTTAATTATGTTATTTAAAGTGTTTTTTTTTTAATCTAACCATATCAATATAATCTTAAGGATAGGTTGACACAAAATATATATGAAGTTGATTATTTCTTAGGTTTTACTAGTGCTTTCGTAATTAGCAAAAATACATGGCTATTATTGCATCAACATTTTGATCGAAGAAAATTCAACTTTTTTATAAAAACAACTTGACTCAAAGCATATTTTATATCAAAATAATTTTTATAAATATATTAGGATGTTTATTTTTTATTTAAAATATTTTTGAAGCAAAATATTAAAGTGTCTGGTTTTTACCAATTCCTCTCTCTCTCCCCCCCCCTCTATATATATATATATATATATATATATATATATATATATATATATATATATATATATTGGCCCTTTCTTGTGTGGTCTAGGTAATTATGCTCTTATGTGTGTGTATGTGTGTGTCTGATTTGCAATATAATATCAATACATATAATAATTGTTGTGCAAACATTCATGATCCATCTAATCATCACGATTTGATAGTTCACACATAAAGGCATCCACAAGCAGTTCCTAGCCCAATAATGTAAAGGCCATTGATTAAATATTCTACCTGGACGAACTATTTGTTTTTCATACGGCTTGTGGTGCTGCATAATAGTTTTTGCTTTACTTTGTGCTCATCTACACAAATATGTGTTGGTGACATGTTCTCAACAAGCAATAGTCTTCAATTGATCTTTTTCCTTTAACATAAGTTGTAATTTTTTGTCCTTTTTTGTATTAAAAATCCCGAATCACGCATGCCTGTCTACCAAATGGCTTAAGATTGGCTGACAATTGACACTATTAAATAATTCACACAATTTTTGAGATATTTAGGAGAACCTGGAGATATGTCACATGAGAATTAAAACAACACCATACAATTAATGAATCTCCACCAACCTCACAGGCTCCACAATAAAAAAAAAATGGATACATGTTTGATTTCTTTTAAGGGTACTTGAACATCAGTGATATTGGACTTCAGTTCTAAATAATAAGCTTGTATTCTTTTTAGATGTGTATCAGAATACAAAAAGAGAAAGGCAGGATTGGAGGTTCAATTGTTCTTAAGTCCATTAAGGAGCAATCAATGCTATTGTGTCAAGCATTAGCATTATGCAATTATTTTGCACTTGCTAATCATGTATAATATTGTTGAATGGTTGAATTAGAATTTGGGATGGCTGGAAAGGTTTCAATCAAAGCCGATGTCTACAGCTATGGAATTCTCCTCCTTGACGTGTTTGCAGGAAGAAAGCCTACTAATGAACAGTTTGATGGGGATTTTAGTTTGAGGCAATGGGTGGCTGAAGCATTTCCTGTTGCAATTTCAGATGTCATTGACAGCCATCTTTTGAACGAAAGCAATACTACTCCAACTGAAAGATCAGTTGCTATGAATGATCTGTTGGTGAAGACCATGGAGATAGGCTTGCCATGTTCAAGAGTGTCTCCAAATGAGAGAATGGACGTGAAGGAAGTGGTTGTAGGGGATACGACAGAAGACAAGAATGATAGAAGGATAATTCAAATATATCCATATATACCATGAGATTTAATTCCAGGGTGCAACCTTCCATTGGCTAAAATGTTCAGAAGGTGGATTCCAAGAGGCTAAATAGTAGGAGGTGGAAATGTAGTTTGATTGCTTTCATTGAGAGCTCTCACTTGCATTTCTCAATTACAGTTGCATATAGAATTTAATAAAGATATGCTTTATATGCTTGTGTGTTCTATTTCTAAGGCATTTGGGTGACTAGTCTTGTAGGACACTCACACATTTCCAGTGCAAGTTACGTGAAAGAGGGTTGGAACTTTGTCCATTATTGTAGCCTAATTCTAAGTAAGGACACCTCATTTGCCATAGTTCACATAAATCCTCAGCACAATTTCTTAAACCTATCAAAAAAATGCACAACAAGAAAAATCAACAAAAATGCACAATTCAGGTAAGTTTTTGACTGAATTCAATTTTATCAAAGGAAGAGCCCTTGAAAGAGGAGGATGAGAATTTTATGCTGTGAGCATCATGTGTTATTGGAGCATGCTATATGTGATGGGCCTCTAACAAAGGACCATGTATTATGGACTAAAAGTGATCAAAAAGACCAAAATGATGCTGTTAGTTAAATATAAGGCCTCTCCATCTAAAAGCAAAAGTGAAACTTGGAAAATCTTCATTTTATTTCCTAGGAACTGAATCCACCATTGTATAAAAAGTTTGTCCATTATACAGCTGTGCCAAACACTTGAATATTGAGCTGCAACCATGGGAAGATTGTATTTTATGGTTATGGTATGTTAAAGGTAAAATACTTAGTCATCAGTGTTTAACCACCGATAATATTCTCATGTGCAACTGATTTATTAGCAAGTAGCTTATGATGCAGACTGTTTACAACTGGTTGTTTACTGTTTAAGCGATTGTGCTTTCAACGGGCAAAGACTAAAATACCACCTCTTCTTTTCTCTTTGACTTTCTCTCTCACTTTTCTCTTGGAAAAATCAAATGGTCACGTGCCTACCAATTTCTCTCTTTCCAAATCAGCCTTTTTTTCATTTTTTTCCAAGATATCAGGCTATTTTCCATTTTTTTAATGGCCAAAGACTAAAACATAACCTTTTCTCTGTTTGAATTTCTCTCAAACTTTTATCCTGGAAAAATCAAATGGTCAAGTGCGTACCAATTTCACTCTCTCTCTCTCTCTCTATATATATATATGTATATGGAAAAAGCAGAGAGGGAAAAAGAGAATGAATCTCGAGTTCTTTTAATATGAAAATTTGATTGCATTCATCTATCATCTCAGCATCCTCCTTTCTAAATCAAAATTAAACAAAGAGAGAAAGGATGGTATACCAATAAGAACAACTTACGAGAATTAGTGGAAGAGCGGCCTGCTCATGGTTCATTCATTTGGCTTTTTTCCTAAAAGCAGTCACATAGATGTGTTTGAGATGTTTTAAAAAAATGTTGAGTGTTTAGTTGTATAAATTAATTTATTACTTCAAAAGGCTACATATTTTTTTATTCTTATAAATCTTGATCTATTGCATTGGACGTTGGTGATTTCTTTATCTTGTAAATTGGAAATTCCAGACTTCGAGTGCTTATTTTACTCACTAGATAAATGGCCATATTTTTGCGATATAGAAGGGTTTTGACAATATATAACTATAAATTTGTTAAGATAAAGCAAATACCTGTTAAGCAGTCGATGGGCAAAAGAAGGGCTTCTATTAAGAAATTGAAAATGTGAAGGCACTTTTCAAAATTACAGCAAGTTATCAAGAACGATGTGAAAATTTTCTATAATAACCCTGCCAACCGCTATGGTTCTCTCAAAAATTTCCTGCCAAAAGCAAGAAGCTGGGAAGAGAGAGAGAGAGAGAGAGAGAGCATCAGAGCACTGACACGTAGACCTGAGCGGCAGGCCGAGCCGCCGTGGGGTACCTGGGACCCAGGCCAGCTGACACAAGCGGCCTTGCCGATTAGTAATTCTTTTTGTCAGTCTTGTTTTTAAAATTATTTTGAGAGCCTGAGATTGATTGAAACTTAAGTACTGATCGTATTTGATGTGTATGAATTTAGTTCTTTCTTGCCCTTCTTTTTCAGTGTCCTTCATTCTCAATCAACTGATTGAGTTGATAAGCCTAGTAGTTGTTTCTTGCTTGATCTTTTCCGAGAAACTCTGTTGAAGAATGTTTTTGGGATTTCTAGGTCCATTTAGATGACTGGATTTGTGGAAGACCATTCAGTATGCCCATGGATTGGATGTATTCATGATTGTTTCATTCCTTCTCGTTCTTATTTCTTGGACATGAAAAAAAAATTTCGAACTTCGTCTGCTTTGGTGTGTAACTCTATGATTTCTGGTTGAATTGTTGGTTTCGGTGATAGGGTTGCTGGAAGATCGTTTAGTGTGTGATGCATTAGAATTTTCAAATTCTCCTTTGGATTCACACTCTTGAATTCGTTGATGTTGTCTGTTTTTGTTATACCTTTGTGTGTTGTTTGTGCCATCTTCCATGGATGGATCACTCAATCTCTAGTTCAATATGTTTGTTGAGGAGAGGACCATTTGTCTTTGATAACGTCATGTCTTGTGATCTGTTCCTTTGACCATTTTGTTTGGCAATCTTCTTTGGGCTGGCAGTGAATATCTGCAACTTTTTTCTCAAACCATCCAAGAACAAAAAGTTCATATATATATATAGTGATGCGGACAGGGCCGAATGCCCAAATGATTGATCGATGGTCAACATTTATGCAGCCTTCTTGGGACTGAATCTTGTTGCAGGAAGTTCAAAGAAACAGCAAGTTATTTCTCAGTCTAGCATAGACGCTGATCGAATAAGAACGAAAAAAATCCACCATCCATATGGTGTGACAATGTGAGTGCAAAATATTTAGTAGGTATTCCTACTTTTTCATAATAGAAGCCAGCACATTGAAGTGGATGTTCATTTTGTTGGGGACAAAGTTGCTCAAGGCACCATTGTTGTGAGTTGAACATCATCCAAAGAGCAGATTGAAGGAGGTTGCAGGCAATCAGATCTTAGTGGTAAGACTGTTGGGATAGGCTTGAGCATCAAGCTGGCTGGTTAGATAAGAGTCGGACTTAAGCTAGCACGACACCTAAAACTTGAGTTCGGGCTTGATTCAATTAAAATAAAAAAATATTTTTTAAATATAAAATAAAATTTTTTACTATAAAAGATATTTTTAATAATAAAATATATATCATTATTAAAATAAAAAGATATTAAAAAAATATTGAATGGAGCCCCGTCGAATCAACCCAACTAATTTTTTGGACTTGCTGGATGCTTAGTCCTACGAGGGGAGATAGGCTTGGGTTTGAGGATTGAAAGTTAACAATGGCACAGGAGGTCCCCAACCTTGTGGTTTGTTCAAGCTGACCCCATTTTGGTTTGAAGTTTCGAGTTAAATAGTGATTTTCTATTTGGAACTCCGTCTTGGTTTGAAGTTTCGATGTAAGTTGTGCTTACTCTAAACTGACGGAGTTCCAAAGAACTTGTAGTGATCAATTCGCATAGTTTTTCAACCCTTGGGTATTTTTTTGGTGTAGCCATTGGCCTAACGGTTGACTGCTCTGTTTTGGTTCTCGGGCTTCTACCTCTCGGTGTACGTGCCATCCACCCACATCCCAAGTGATCCATTCTTCCCTATGAGTTCCCCGCAATCTGCAATCTTCCGTCCTTATGGGTTCGGCACCTAAGGGTTTGGTACTTCTTAGACAGAGAGAAAGTTGTGTGGGTAAAGAATGGAAGGACATTTTGGTTATTTGTTTAAAAGATATGTCCTTTACAATCTTTTTATTTTTTTATTTCTATTTTTGTCTTTACAAAAAGGTTTTTTTTGTGTGTGAACTATGGGTATTTTAGTTATTAATCATAGTTGCACAGGAAAATTTGTGCACCGGTATTGTCCATATTACCAGGTTTGCTATTTGAGGCTTTCCTTCTCGGTTTAGATGGTCTTATTTGTTCACTGCATGAAGTATTGCAGCGTTTCTTGGACAAACCAAGGCATGATGTATCTTCTTCAGAGAAATGGGCTTGGGCTGAATGGGGTTGCAGTGACCCACGGGATGTTCAATTACTCTATAGCCAGGACACAGCCTCTGTCTTGCCCCTTAGTTATCGTTTAGATGGCGGTCCAGACCCACTTCCCTCGTCAACTCCTCCTGCAGCTTGACCATCTCCCTGGGGTTGTGCATGAGCTCAGCCATGGCCCATTCTATGGCCGACGCCACCGTCTCGGTGCCACCAAACATCACATCCTGATACACCATAAGGACAATATTTAATTAATTATAATTAAACACAGCAAAATTGCCGCTATGAATAAGAAAAAAAAATAAATAAATAAATTTCCATTTTTTGGTCTTATTATTTTGGATTATTTGGTGGCAAGCGAATGAAAGATGTTGACCTAATTACTCTGAACCAATCATCTTGATGGACTTATCCAGCCAGCCATATTGGGCCAAACACTTGCACTGTAATTCTCAAACTTTGTAGAGTTGCTTCTGTCGTGACAGCTAAAAATATACTTGTTGGTGGCACTCTACCGTCAGCTGTGAACAAGCAAATGGCCCACTTATATATATATATATACATATATATATATATATATATATATATATATATATATATATATATATATATATATATATGTACGTATGTATATTCTATCTTAGTTCACATCTAAAAATAATTTTTTACAAAGCCAATGAATTATGGAACGTTGGAATCGACTGAACAACAGTGGTTTTCATTATTTGAAGCAAAGAGTTGAGATTTTTTAAGCAAGCCAACTCCGATTCACTCTTGGCCTCTCTTAGTTAAACTCAGATCGAGCTCAACTTATCTAATAATCGAGCCGTGTTTGGGTTAAAGTTAAGTAAATGAGTAGAGTTCGAGCTTGGCAAGCTCAACTTACGTAAACTTGAGTAAGATCAATAAGATAACATGTAAAAGATTATTTACAATATCATCACGACAATAAACAGCTACATCAGATGTCCCCTTGCTAGCAAGTTCCAACTCAATTCGGCTGTTTCTACTCATGTTCAAATTGATTTTTTTTTTAAATAATGGCCCGGCTAAGCTTCAGCCCAATCTTGGCCTGAGTTTAGCATCAGCAGTTTGAGTTCGAGTGAAGTTCGAGCCAACAATGCTGCATATACTTATATCTTATCTTGATTTTGGGTACCATTTGGCAACAATAACAGTATGTAAATTATGCTGATTTATGTTATATTATGTTACAACATTCCATGAATCTGCCCTAAATATTAGGGCAGATACATACCACAATAATATACTGTTGTGATTACCAGTCGACCCATACTTCCTGCTTTGTTCCTAGAGCTGCAAGCATTTAAATGATATTTTGATTTTTTATTTTTTTGGAGCATCAGCTTATCTTCCACAGGTATATATGATTGTGATATTTATACAGTCTTATGTGAAATAACTGCTTATTTATGTGCTTTGACTTATGTATGCTGGATTCTTGTCATTCCAGTAACATAGTGATCCAAATACTAGAATCTGTATGTGATGGTCACATCTACTGGATCAGTGATTTATTATCAGCTATAATAAGTATGACCAATCACAGGTTTGATTACTAGCCTGATAATGTAAAGGCCATTGATTAACTATTCTACCTGGACGAACTATTTGTTTTTCATACGGCTTGTGGTGCTGCATAATAGTTTTTGCTTTACTTTGTGCTCATGTACACAAATATGTGTTGGTGACATGTTCTCAACAAGCAATAGTCTTCAATTGATCTTTTTCCTTTAACATAAGTTGTAATTTTTTGTCCTTTTTTGTATTAAAAATCCCGAATCACGCATGCCTGTCTACCAAATGGCTTAAGATTGGCTGACAATTGACACTATTAAATAATTCACACAATTTTTGAGATATTTAGGAGAACCTGGAGATATGTCACATGAGAATTAAAACAACACCATACAATTAATGAATCTCCACCAACCTCACAGGCTCCACAATAAAAAAAAAATGGATACATGTTTGATTTCTTTTAAGGGTACTTGAACATCAGTGATATTGGACTTCAGTTCTAAATAATAAGCTTGTATTCTTTTTAGATGTGTATCAGAATACAAAAAGAGAAAGGCAGGATTGGAGGTTCAATTGTTCTTAAGTCCATTAAGGAACAATCAATGCTATTGTGTCACGCATTAGCATTATGCAATTATTTTGCACTCGCTAATCATGTATAATATTGTTGAATGGTTGAATTAGAATTTGGGATGGCTGGAAAGGTTTCAATCAAAGCCGATGTCTACAGCTATGGAATTCTCCTCCTTGACGTGTTTGCAGGAAGAAAGCCTACTAATGAACAGTTTGATGGGGATTTTAGTTTGAGGCAATGGGTGGCTGAAGCATTTCCTGTTGCAATTTCAGATGTCATTGACAGCCATCTTTTGAACGAAAGCAATACTACTCCAACTGAAAGATCAGCTGCTATGAATGATCTGTTGGTGAAGACCGTGGAGATAGGCTTGCCATGTTCAAGAGTGTCTCCAAATGAGAGAATGGACGTGAAGGAAGTGGTTGTAGGGGATACGACAGAAGACAAGAATGATAGAAGGATAATTCAAATATATCCATATATACCATGAGATTTAATTCCAGGGTGCAACCTTCCATTGGCTAAAATGTTCAGAAGGTGGATTCCAAGAGGCTAAATAGTATGAGGTGGAAATGTAGTTTGATTGCTTTCATTGAGAGCTCTCACTTGCATTTCTCAATTACAGTTGCATATAGAATTTAATAAAGATATGCTTTATATGCTTGTGTGTTCTATTTCTAAGGCATTTGGGTGACTAGTCTTGTAGGACACTCACACATTTCCAGTGCAAGTTACGTGAAAGAGGGTTGGAACTTTGTCCATTATTGTAGCCTTATTCTAAGTAAGGACACCTCATTTGCCATAGTTCACATAAATCCTCAGCACAATTTCTTAAACCTATCAAAAAAATGCACAACAAGAAAAATCAACAAAAATGCACAATTCAGGTAAGTTTTTGACTGAATTCAATTTTATCAAAGGAAGAGCCCTTGAAAGAGGAGGATGAGAATTTTATGCTGTGAGCATCATGTGTTATTGGAGCATGCTATATGTGATGGGCCTCTAACAAAGGACCATGTATTATGGACTAAAAGTGATCAAAAAGACCAAAATGATGCTGTTAGTTAAATATAAGGCCTCTCCATCTAAAAGCAAAAGTGAAACTTGGAAAATCTTCATTTTATTTCCTAGGAACTGAATCCACCATTGTTAAAAGGAAGCTTGGCGTTGTCTCAAAGAAATTAATATCTTTAATCTTTTCAAACATACAAAAGTGCATGAAGCCAAACCCATGAACACGATGGCCACATTCATAAAATTATTTGCCGGTCACAGCTCGAACCTCAAGGATCCTACTTTGAATTGAAGTATTGTGGGAGCATTGCAATATGTGTTCCCCACCCAGCTTGATATTGCTTTCTGATAGGTTTGTTTGCATCCCAAAATTTGTATAAGTTTTATTTTTGGAGTGTATTGAAAAATGTAAATAGAAAAAAAAATAACTAATCTAAAGGCAGGCTGTGTTCATTCCCCATGAATTACATAGTTACCCAAACATCATCTTCAACTTATATGTGGTGTGGTATTTGGTAAAGAAGTTAAAACTTTATAAAGCGAAGGAAGGAAATAAAGCAAGAACGAGAAAGGGATTTTAATTGAAAAACTAGTAGAAGAGCAAGAGATTTTAAGATAAAAATGAGAGAGAGAGAAAGAGAAAGAGATAAATATTTTTAAGAGAAAAAAAACTAGTAGAAGAACAAGGGAATTTAAGAGAAAAATGTGTGCGAGAGGGAGAGAGAGATAAAGATTTTGAAGAGAAATAAAGAAAATAAATAAAGAGAGAAAAACTAGTAGAATAGCAAAAGATTTTAAGAAAAAATGGGGGAGAGAGGAATGTAAAGATTTTTATGGGAGAGAAAAGAGTAGATTGCAGATGGGCTTACAAAAACCATTAAGCTCTCATGACTAGCATGTTAATCGAAGCAAGCTTAACATAGAAGCATCCTTATGCAGGGGCAGAACCAAGGTAGGCCCGCATGTGGGCCCACTTCGAAAAAAAATTAAACATTTACATGTAAATTTTAAAGAAATTCACTTGTTGTATATAAAATTTTGAAAAATAATATTCTGCCCTAGTCAAAATGTAGAAAAACGGTTCCTAATATGAGGACCAATGCTGGAAAAGGTATTTTTACATTTCCCAGTTGCAAAAAACCATTGCACAGATTAGTATCTTGAAATTTTCCCGATCCTTCCAAGCACGATCCGGTCTCAAAAATAAGTCCATATCCAGATTCTCCACAGTTCATAATTTCCCTTGTCATATTAACACGATCTCGAGTTTCCTGCGAAAGATAATTCTTTTGGTCTCTGGGGATATTTTTCAAGGTTTTTACACCTTTTTCGAGTCACTTTTGCTCACCTCACTAGAATCCTGATATCTTGATTTGAAAAAAGAAAAGCACAAGAAAGCCACACAGAAAGCAAGAAAGTTTGCAAGAAACCGCTCTCTCTATGAAACACTTTTGTGGCATCGATTGAAGGAGAAACAGACATACCTTAGGCCGGCAGATCCTGCAAAGCAGTGCATAGCAATGATTTGAAGAGGAGAAAAGCAAGGAAAGAGCGAAGTTTCAAAAAACAATCGCTACTTCATTCACTAATTTGATTATCGTCAAACCTTGTAGTTTGATGCGCCCAGATTGAAATTAAAATTGTGTACCAAAATTGGGATTCGGTTTAATAATCAGATCCTGGTTCCATCTTTAGAGAGGAGATTAAATAGATTGGTACTTGAATTGCTCATCATTCTATAAGAACTTACACAAGTCACTAGAAGCGAGGCATATAATGAGTACGTTATGCATATATAAATGTTCTCATTATATTTGTAATTACAGTTTTCAATTTCTGTTGATTTGAGAGCTGTGAATTTTACAGTCACGTTAACAGAGGTGGGGGTTTCAATTGCCAGTGAAAACCTGCTGAGGGATACGACCTCTTCCATATTATTAGTCAACAAATGGGGTATTTACAACAAAAATTCAAATCCTTGTGAGGATGATTACATTTAAGGGAGGTGGGGGTTTCACTTGCCAGTGAAAATCTGCTGAGGGATACGATCTCTTCCATATTATTAGTCAACAAATGGGGTATTTACAACAAAAATTCAAATCCTTGTCAGGATGATTACATTACCAAAAGACAGTTGACATCTATGAATTTCAAGATGAAATGTTTAAAAATTTGTGGTGTAGTTCGTGCATCTTTCAAGTTTAGGATTTTAGGTCCTTGATAAGAAGTTTTGACGACTCTATAGCTAATTGTTCTGAGGAATTTAATTTGATCATTATAGAGTCAGTAGATCAGATTATAATTTCCCGGGAACTTGGTTCCATACTTAGCTCAGTTGGCTCCAAAACAAGGAGTTTTGGTTCCATTCATTCCGAAGACCGATGCTTTTGTTCTTGAGAGTTGGGAAGATAGTGCATTTGGTTCAAATTCTTTGGTTCCGTTCATTTTGAAGACTGACACTTTTGCGGGTGGTTTTTGGAACATGATTACAGTTTTTAACTTTTCAAAATGAGTTAATTTTTCTCCATGGAAACCCTAGAGTGGCATACAAAGCCAATTTAAATGGTGAAAATTACTATAGATGCTGCGTATTTTCATAAACTAGTATTAGTTCATACCTTTTTCTTCTTGTTTTTCTCTCAAAATGAATGAAATGGTCCTCATGAATGAGATGGGTAACTGTAGATAAGCAAGAAATAGGCAAATTAATTGCCTTTTCGCTGCCAGGTTACCGGCTACCACATCCCCAATGGTGTGCGCCTCTTGGTCAACATCTGGGCTACAGCCAGGACCCGAGCATATGGACCAATCCACTGGAGTTCCAGCCAGAGAGGTTCATGTCTGGATCCAAGTATGAGCACATAGATGTAAAGGGGAATGATTTTGAAGTGATATCATTTGGGGCAGGCCAAAGAATTGCCCTGGCATGAGCATGGGTATAGGATGATGCAGCTGATGGCCGTGATCTTGGTCCATGGGTTCGGATGGGAGCTGCCGGCTGGTCAGCTTTTAGAGAAACCCACTCTCTTGATGTGTGTGTGTGCACGCGTATATATATAAAATGTATTTTCCATCATTTTAAACTCAGAGCTTGTCCAATACAGATGTCATATAACCAGGCAAAAACCCCCAAACTTAAGTGCTATTAGTCACCTTCAAATAATCTCAAAAGCGACCATGTCCCTTCCAACCTCCCTTGGCTCTGTGTGTGTGTGTGTGTATATATATATATATACACACACACACACACACACACACACAGCCAAGGGAGGTTGGAAGGGACATATATATATATATATATATATATATATATATATACATGCATTGACTGCTGACCAGTCGGTCAAGAAAATGCGTGTGGTGCCTAATGACCTGACCAACTCGACTTGGGCGATCAGACTTCAATAACGGGTCAGTTGGGTTGTTAGTGGGACTTGATTAGGTATGAACACTCTTGTGGTCTCCTCCGTTAAGGATGTGAATAGATCAGATTTGTTCCAATTAATATCTGACTCGAATCTGACCTGTTTACGTCCTTAAAAATATAACTCAGTGAACCATAAAAACAAAAGGCTGCGGTGAAAAAGGCTCCAAGCGAGTCACCAATCATGTCAGCTAAGGCCTAGAGACTCAGTCTCAATGTTAATTAATTAAGTTGTTGACCGTCATGAGATTGAGAACCTGGGTCTAAACCCAGAGGGCCAGAACCACTAATTTCTCTTAACTAAGGACCAATGATCCAGGTCAGCTAATCAAATAAGATTACAATCTAGTCTTATAACTTTATTGGATCAGATTCAAGCAGGATATGTCTTGAATAAGAATAAACTGTTCCGGCTTTGTTCCTAGAGTTGCACGCATGCATCTTTGATCATGGAGCTAGATGTTGGTGGATGTTGGCTTGCATCAGCTTAGCTTCCACAGGTATATATGATTGTGATATTTTTACAGTTTTATGTGAAATAATTGCTCATTTGTGTGCTTTAACTTATGGATGCTGGAATTTTGTCATTCTAGTAACATAGGGATCCAAATACTAGAATGTGTATGTGATAGTCAGATTAACTCAGGTTCGATTACTCGCTTGAAGAAAGGTATGAGCATCCGAAATATATGTGAAGCATACTAATTGCGTGATTGAATTTTTATACTCATGTACAGGCCTCAATGTGACAAACAACATTTGGGAAGCACTTTGATAAAATTGAAATCCATTTAATTGATTAAAACATCAATAAAATATATTATGAAACATTGTGAAAAGAAGGCTCATTAAGTTCATGATTTTTTGTTGCTATGATTTTTGATTGTTGGTTTTTTGGCTTTTGCCTCTATATTATTGGGTAATTCATTAAGCTATGTTAATGCTTTGAGATATGACACCAATGACCATTAAAATACCACAGTATCTAACAAGATATTATATGTCAAGCCAAAATTGCTAATAGTACTTTAGACAGACCCACAGCTACAACACACACCAGGGACGGAGGCAGGGGCCGGCAGGGGCCTTGGCCCCCCATCCTCAAATTTAAAAAATTGAAAAATTGACATGTAAATTTCATAAATCTTTGTTTAACGTATATAAAAAATAAAAAAATCTTTATTCCGGTCTCTGTTAAAATTTTGAAACTATAGTTTGGTCCTTGCAATGAAAAAATTTCTCCCTCCACCTCATGACACACATATTCTATCATATATAGTGCACTGATATGCTTGTCCAAGTAATGCTAATCTTATTTTTCTTGTGAATTAAATATTTGGGTACTGGTTATGCTATAAGTCGCCAAAGAAATGATTGTCAAATAATATACTTTTTGGCTCCTTCAGCTTTACGTAGAAATTAATCTCTTTTTGTGAAGTTTAACTGATAACATGTATCTGTGTGTTTTGGTTTGTTTCCTTTTGTGTGCTTTTGAAGGGTTGAGTCAATTCTTGGCAAACATCACTGTGAATATCAGCATTAATTGCAACTCTGCTGATCTTTCTCCACCAAGCTGTTCATGTTCATGTAACACAATCAAATGACAGAGAGCATTTCTTTGCCTTCGGTTTTGAGAAATTTGGTGGTGATTCTGCCGTCGACTGCTGAATGTTTGTGTCTTGGTCCTGATCATGCAGAAACAGGATGCATTATTTGCCTCAATTTAACCCGGAAGTCCTTTCATGAGTTCAAAAGTTCCAGCATAACTGGAAAACCATTTCTAAACGAGGTACTATGCAGAACCAACAACTTGGTTGAACTGTTAAATTTTCACATAATAGATGCTTGATCCATGCAAATGCTAAAGAAATTCTGTTTTTATCTTAGTTTTTGAATTTTGGAGATACGTAACGGTAGTCATGGTTATAAGCAGCTTGTTAATATATATATATATATATATATATATAGATCAAGATAAAGATAAAGCAACTGGTGATAGCCATGCCTGTCCACTACGTGCACGAACATGAGTTGAAGGTTTAATGCTTTGGAAAGTGTTTGCATCACATTTCATGCATGTGTTTTTTTCTTGCCTCTGGCCACCTAACATGTCCTTGAATCTGACAAATATTTTATGAAATTTGACTGATAATTAAGGCCATCGCACATAGTTGATATATTTTACAACTCACCTACCTCCAAACATTTCATTGAACCCTGATTAGATATTCGGCTAGAGGTTCAATAGTGCTCAGGCTTTTTCTTCGTAAGTCCGTGTCAATGCTGCAAACTGTAGTGTCCTAGTCTGCAGAAAAATACAAAAGAAAAAGACTTGAGCATCTTTTTCAAAGAAATCAAACGTGGGTTGGTCCCGTAATGGATCTGAAATTTCATTGCACATGAAGAAAAATCAAGGAAGATGCTCTTTCTTTCCAAACGCAAGGACAATATTTGTCTAATTTTTTCAATGAAATCAAACGTGGGTGGGTCCGGTAACGTATGGCTGATTACATGCATGAGTATTTTTCTTGGTCTTGCCGGTATCTTATTTGCCTTTACCCCTTTTCAACTCTATTCAATTTCAAACCAAAGTTGTCAACTGTCAACTTTTTTTTTAATGTATCCATAAATAGGTTTCTGCCATAATCACGAATATTCTTTTTGCTTTTTAAACAGGGAGGTTTATCTATCGTATAATACAGTGAGCATGAAAAATGAAAGCAAAAAATGCAAAAAAAAAATATGGTAACTTTCTAAAAAATTGAAAAAAATATGAAAAAGACAGGAAATCCACATTTTTTATGTGTCTTTTTGCCGTTTTATTCAGTGGGCTTATTTTCGTGTTTTATCACTGTTTTTTCAAAAAAAAAAGATGTGATTTTTATGACTATATTCACTACCAAATTTTGGTTGTCATATCTCACAACCTATATGTAAGCGGGGGTTTTCGTTAGTCATGAAAATGTTTGCAACTACTACGATGCTTGATTAGTGCAATATGGGGAACCATGATAGCACGAATGGCATAGTTGCTTCAAATCTTCGCTTGCACGACTGGATGGGATTAGCTAGAAATATTATTGGCTTGAATCGGCCGGTCACTTCAAGTCTTTGATAAGTCATTTTGATCAAGTCCACCTGTTTTAAAAAAAATGTTTTAATTAGTTTTTATACTGTTTAATTACTATTCAAAAAGAATATAATTTTTCATATTTTATGCGACCTTTGGAAATTCAGCTTTTGAAACGAGTGGACAAAGTTACTAACTTCCACGCGCTGGTTGATCCACTGATTTAAACGATTTGGTTGTTAACCAGCACAAAATATGAAAATTATATTCTTTTGAGAAATAAATAAACAATGATATAAGATAATAAAAAACAATATATATATTTTTAAAAAGGTTGGACTAGATCAAATTGATTTAGCATAGATTTGAACGAACCAGCCAATTCGAGCAATTTTTTGGAAAAAAAATGCCACACCAAAGATATGCTTTTTTCCATTTTTTTTTTGTTTTTTTTTCCTTTTTTTCATTTGAGACATTTTTTCATACTTTTTTATTGCTAAACTGCTCGTTTCCAACTTCTAATTTTTATTTGTTTCTCATCTACTTATTTTTTTAAATTTGCCAACCCTTCAACTTATTTTCCCTTAACTTTTAAATTTTACTCAATTTTTTTAAAATTTACGACATTTTTCCTGTTTTCTCCATGCTAACCATATTATAAGATAGAAAAACCTTGCCATTTAAAAGGCAAACAGCATATCTAGGGAAAAAAGAAGTTCAATTGACAACTTTGATTTGGAATTGAATAGAGTTCAAAGTGGTAAAGGCAAACAATAAAGAGTCATTTATGTAATCATCAGCTGTGCCCCTAGATTTGGAAATATAAAGCAATGCATTCCAAAGCAGTAAAACCCGAGCCTTCTACCACTTGAAAAAATAAAAGAACAAATTTTCTAGAAGAGAATCTATACATAAATTAATGACCTTGAATTCCTGCACATGCATGTACTGCATAACAAGTTGGACAGGCATGGCTACCACCAGTTGGTCACCTCAACTGCTCGTCTTTCAATTGGGTTTCTCCTCCTTCAACTTGGTTGTGGTTCTTGGCCAAAGGGAGGTGCCCTCAGCCCATGCTTCTCTGAGCAACGTGACTGATCAACTCGCATTGCTGTCATTCAAATCCCTTGTCACTAAAGACCCTTATAAGGTGTTATCAAATTGGAATTCCAACATCACTTTCTGCGATTGGAATGGAGTTTCATGCAGTCGTGGTTCACAAAGGGTAGTTGCTCGGAACCTCTCTGAAAAGGCACTTGAAGGTACTATCTCCCCATACATTAGCAATCTCTCATTCTTACAGGTTCTTCATCACTCAAAAGATAACTTACACGGTCATCTTCCCATTGATTTTAGCCGCCTCCCTTGGTTGGGAAAACTTTCCATATGGAGAAACCATTTTAAAGGGTTAATTCCACAAACACTGAGCCATTGTCATCATCACCAAGTGCTTTTTGCAGCAGAAAACGAATTCTATGGAAGCATTCCGGAGTTCTTAGCAGTCTGCCAAAACTCAAGTTCCTAAATCTTAATGATGACAAGCTCACGGGCACCATTCCAGTCACTTTTGCCAACCTCTCCAAGCTGAAGCACCTTAATATTGGTCAAAATCAAATGCACGGGAACATTCTTTCGGAGTTGGGAAGCATTACCCGCTTGCAAGTCTTTAGTGTGGAAAAGAACAAACTCACTGGTACACTGCCTGAGAGCTTGTTTAACCTATCCACTCTTCAGAAATTGAGTTTCATGACCAATCAACTAACAGGACATCTCCCTAAAGATGTTGGCTGCTTCCTGCCCAATCTCCAAGTGATTTTTGCAGCTGAAAACAAACTCTATGGAAGCATTCCAGAGTTCTTAGGCTGTCTGCAGGAACGCAAGGTTCTAAATCTTTATGGTAACAAGCTCACGGGAACCATTCCAGTCACTTTTGTCAACCTCTCAAAGCTGGAGCACCTTAATATTGGTCAAAATCATATTCATGGGAACATTCCTTCCGAGTTGGGAAGCATAACCCGCTTGCAATTCTTTAGTGTGGAAAAGAATAATCTCACTGGTACACTGCCAGACAGCTTGTTTAACCTATCCGCTCTTCAGACTTTGTTTCATGACCAATCAACTAACAGGGCATCTCCCCTAAAGATGTTGGCCGCTTCCTGCCCAATCTCAAATTGCTCGCAATGAGTGACAACAATTTTGATGGCCCTTTCCAACCTTATTTTTTCCAATGCTACTAGTCTCCAAACTATAAGTGCAGGACACAATAAATTCAGTGGTCCGATACCATTAGAATTAGGTAGTTTGACACAACTCAGGCACCTGTACCTCCATGACAATATGTTGACCAATGCCCCCAGCAACCATGAGCTCTTCAGTCTGACATCCTTCACCAACTGTCGACTGCTAGAGGACGTTGATCTACTATGCAACCTTTTGAACGGCATCCTTCTGGCCTCTGTTGGAAACCTGACAACCACCTTGTGGAGACTTTGCCTTTCCTCTAATCTGATTGAAGGTACTATAATGGAATGGTAACTGATTGCATGGGCATGGTAACTATAATGGTAGTATGGGTAGAGGCCATAGTGGAGGAAGAGGAAACTATAATGGAAGAAGAGGAAACTATGGTAAAAACAATAACAGTATTAACAAGTCTAGTCAAGGAGTAACTTGTCAATACTATGGAAGAAGAAATCACACAGCTCGATAGTGCTATGATATCCCTAAGGCATTTATGGCTATGGCACTCAACATGGGAAAGTCTGACAATGCATCTAGTAGTCAAGAAAATGTCAACAATACTCTTGACACAGCTTGGTGCCCAGACACAGGAGCCTCCCACCATGTGACAAAATCAGATCAAGGTATGCAAGGTAGAGTTCCTTATCATGGATCTAATTCTATTATTGTTGGCAATGGTAGTAAGATGCTAATTAACAATATAGGGACCGTATACCTACCTAGCAAAACCTCATCTTTTGCTTTGAAAAATGTGTTGCATGCCCCTAAGCGACACAAGAATCTTATGTCTGTTGCAAGGTTTACCAAAGACAATCAATACTCTATTGAATTTTCCTCTAATGGTTTTATGTTAAGAATGTTTAGATGGGAAAGATTCTTCACAAAGGGCTGCTTGAGAAAGGAGGGACTCAATAGATGGACGAAAGAGAGAAAGGACTCTACAAGCAATCCTATCAGTATTGAAGATGATGGTCAACTAAAGACTACTAATACTTCTTTAGTTTCTCAAAATTATTCTTTAGATTTTCAGTTATGGCATTTACGTCTAGGACATGTTCATTTTCAGTTGTTGAACTTATTGAAAGTTGCTGGTTTAATTTTTGCTAATGACAAACATAAATTGGATTCATGTTCTTCATGTGTGCTTGGAAAAATGCATAAAATTCCTTTTTCTAAGGCTGAGTTTCATGCGATTAAACCTCTTGAAGTGTTACATGTTGATCTTTGGGGCCCAGCACCATGTGCTTAGTGAGAATGGCATATGTATTATCTCTTAATAGTTGAAAACTACTCTCACTTCTCATGGATTTTTTCCCTTATCCAAGAAAAGTGATATGTTTCCATGTTTTAAAACATTCGCTAGCATAGTAGAGCATCAACTTGAGACAAAAATTAGAATTTTCCATTCAGATGGAGGAGGGGAACTCATGAGCAAATAATTTACGACTTTTCTTGAAAACCAAGCCATTCATCGATGGATGACATGCCCTTACACATCTCAAAAGAATGGCATAGTAGAAAGGAAACATAGACATATGGTGGAAATGAGACTTACCATTATTATTCATGTCAATATGCCACACAACTTCTGGTTTGATGCTTTTAAAACAATTGTTAATCTTATTAACAGGTTGCCTATTGCAGATTTGCAAATGACACCATATGAGAAGCTCTTGCATGAAGTTCCAAAATATAATCATATATGAACCTTTGGATGTACCATCTATCCATTGAGTGGGCCTAGACGTTGTTCAAAATTAGAACCCAAAGCTCAAGCTTGTGTCTTCATCAGCTATGGAAACTATCATAAAGGTTATATCTGTTACAATCCAGTCTCCAATTGTGTCATCATATCTAGACATAAAGATTTGATGAAAGGACCTTTTTATACTCTCATTGTGGTCCTTTTATTACTCCCTCAATCATTTCAAGATGGCTCGAATCATCCATTGAACCTTGACCTACTGACAAGCCAAAAGAAAGTTCGTCTCTTATTGAGTTACCCAAAATCATTCCTAGTCCCCCGAGTTCTGTAGTTGTCCAAACCGGTTCTAATTCCTTTGAGTCTCCCTCCAATGATGAACCTAACAACAACCGGTTAGGTGAGCCTACTAGGTCCCATCACATGATAACAACATCCTAAGATGGAACCCAATGTTCTAGAGTCTTCACCTACTTGACCCAAACCACTCCTCGAACTGAACCTACCTCTCTAAAAGAGGCCCAACAGGATCACAGCTGGGTTAATGCTACGAAAAGCAAGATGGATGCTCTTTACAAAAAAAAACATGGGACCTTGTGTCGAGACAGCCACACTTAAACGTTATTGTATGCAAATGGGTCTACAAAATCAAGCGCCATTTTGATGGTACTATAACTAGATACAAGGCCAGATTAGCAGCCAAAGGATTTAATCAAAGAGAAGGACTGGATTACTTTGATACTTTCAGTCTAGCAGTCAAACCAACCACTATTCGTCTTGTTTTGTCCATTGCCTTCAGCCGTGGATGGTGCATTCAACTTGACGTCAATCATGCCTTCCTTCATGGAACACTAAAAGAAGAGGTTTTATGATTCAGCCGCCAAGGTTTGAAAGTTCAGAGTTACCTAATCATGTTTGCAGACTCAAGAAATCTTTCTATGGACTCAAACAAGCTCCCAGAGCTTGGTTTGACAGCTTGAAGCAGTTTCTTACCAATGAAAAATTTTAAGAATTGAAGTCTGATTCGTCACTTTTTATTCGCAATTCTGGTTCCAGCACTATTTATCTCTTGATTTATGTCAATGATATTATTTTGATTGGCAGCTCCAAGATAGAAATACTCAATTTTTCAGCAAAGCTTGGACAACACTACTCCCTCAAAGACTTAGGAAAAATCCACTACTTCCTTAGAATTGACGTATCCTTTAACAAAGATCATCTTCTTCTTTCACAAAAGAAATATATTCTTGATGTACTTAGCGAAGCTGGGATGGAGAAAGGTAAAGACGTTGTTACACCTGCTGTTCCCAACTTACCTCTCTGACACATGAAGGGGAGAAACTCATGGATGGTACTCTCTGTAGGAGCATTGTTGGAGCCTTGTAGTATCTTTCCCTTACTTGACCTGATATTTCATTTGCTATTAATAAAGCATGCCAATTTACACATGATCCTTCTGATCTTCATTGGGGTCATGTCAAACGCATTCTTCGGTACCTACAAGGCACAAGCACATATGGCCTTCAAATTCGAAGAAACCAGCCTATGACATTCGAAGCATATGCAGATGTTGATTGGGCTGGCTGCCCAGATGACCGACGATCAACTAGTGGATTTGTTACTTTGCTTGGAGGAAATATTATTTCTTGGGGATCAACTAGACAACATACTGTAGCACGATCAAGCACATAAATTGAATATGAAGCCCTTGTGATTGCTGCTTCTGAAATTATTTGGTTGAAATCTCTTCTCAAGAAACTCAAGGTTCACATTACGGGGCCACCAATACTCAGATGTGACAATCTTGGAGCTACTTACCTTGCAGCCAATCTTGTTTTTCATGCAAGAACAAAATATATCCAAATTAATTTTCACTTTGTTGGAGAGAAAGTCGCCAAAAAGGATATTCAAATTGAATTTGTCACCTCACATGAACAGTTGGCTGATATCTTGACCAAAGCAGTGGCTGGACAATGGTTTCATTGTCTAAGGAAGAAGCTTAATTTTGTTGACACCAAGAGCAGCTTGAGGGGGAATGATAAGAGAATCTACGACAATCAGGGAGAGGACGACAATCAAGGAGAGGATAACACCAACACTACGTTATTCAAAACTGAAGGACCTTCTCTTGATAAGGAAAGATCCATTTCTAAAAACAGTCTCCAGTAATCTTTCCAAAGTCTATCCAGATCATAAAATCAAGGACCTCAATTGTACACAGTGACTATAAATATTTGTACTCTCTCTTGGTTGAATCATTGAAGAATAGAGAGAATCGTTAGTGTGGATGTAGGCTTGTTTAGCCGAACCACGTTATCTTGTGTGTCCTTCTCTTTCTCTCCTTCTCTCTTTCTCTTGTATGCTTTCAGTTTCTTAACTTAACTATGATGCATTTGGAGGATGACTACTTAAGATAGATGTTAAAACTTTTACCTGGCAAAATCTTATCGATTCTCTTATGGGGTGGCGATGTTCATATATATATATATATATATACATATATATATATATATATATATAATTTTTAGGAAGAATTTCAGAAGAGAGATTCGCGTTTACAACATCATTTCATTTTTAGTGAGAACTAACGAACTTTGGGCTATAAGTGCTTCTTCAATTTTGTAGGGCAAGAGGCATTTGGGAATTGAACTAGCTACTGACTGCAGAGGTGGAATGCACCAAAATTTTGTGGGTCAGCATGATTAATGACAAATATGTTCCTGTTTAAATGGAAAAAAGAAATTTTCTTTACGGATAAAAAAAATTGAAAAAATTGAAAAGTTATTTCATGATGATCTCTTATTAAGAATTATTAAATCAAGTGACCCACATTATTTATCATTTAAAAAAAAACATTGTTTAATGTTTTTTCATTTCATTGGGTTAATTGAAATAGTTTGTGTTACATCCGTAAAAAGAGTATTCAATGATATATCAAATAATTTATTAGTCCTTTTATCTTCATTACAATAGTTGTTTTTTTACATAAAATTGTATAATTACTCCAATGATATATAAGATAGTTTATTAAATCTTACGATTTGTTGTCTGCCTACTAGTTAGAGGCTTTTGTTTTCAAGTTTGTGAATTATGTGTTATATATTAAATTCTTAAGTTTTTTGAATGAATTGCATGATTATACAAGTAAATTGATAATTTGATAAATAAACTTTTTTATACGCTTAGCAGTTTTTTCGTATTGAGATTATGTACAATGAAGATGCTTTCAATTTAAAATGAATATCATAATATGTTTAAGATTTCTATTTATTATAAAACATTTTTTTTAAGTTAGTTTTTTAAAAAATTATATTTTTGGGTATCTTTTTTTTTTCATACGTGATGTACATGCCAATATTTTTTTTAAACCTACTATTTTTAAAATATATAATATAACTATTATTGTAACCAAATTGGGATAACGGTCCATTAAAAAATTTGTAGCTCTAAAAGTATAGGTTTCAAATTTTTAACAATTCCCATTTTGTTGAATTTCTTGGTTGAAGTTTTCTTTATTATTTCACTTACATAAATATATTATTTAACATATCATGCTTAGTTGATGTGTTTGCTTGATTACAAAAAAAAATTAATTCAACATAGTATTATTTAATTAATTAATTAGTTTTATATGATATAGTTTTAAATATTTTAAGTTAAATGATGTATATGATTTCTATAAGAATATTATTATATGCAACTCCATGGAAGTTAGTTCTTAGTCAGATTATACTATATCTAATATTTATGTTCCTTTTGTGTCATGATGTTAAGTTAGTGGGTTACCACCAACCTAGCATTTGGATATTAGTTCGGATATCAGCTCTCACGGTTCGGATTCGGATATCAGGTTATAGTTTGGACTCAGATATACATGTTAAGATAGTTAGTATCCGATCGGATATTTACTTAAAACTGAATTCGAATCCGACTCGATCAGATGTTATTTCTTAAATCTGAATCCGATCTGATTTCTCAATCGGATGTCAAATTATTTACCATATCCGATTTTTTAGAAGCAATTCGGATCGGATATCCGATCCAAATCTGATCCATTGACATCCCAAACCATTGCATCCCCAAGAAAATAAATCCAAGTAAATATCCTGATCATATATTTGGATACGCGATATGCCTTAGGTCTGAACATGACCACATTAGAATGGAACTTCTGTATATAGGTTTTCAGTTCCGTGTGGCTGACCACTATCATCGACCTTTTGAGCAAAGGAGCACCAAGTCCATCTTAATTAGTAAAGCCGGCTTTTGAATCGAGTCCACAATGCTGCCAGTTTGGTAAACCGGCCAATCCAATAATCTAAACGATCTACATGCAAATCAGCAAAAAGAAAAAATTTATAAATTCTATTTTTCTTTCAGAAAAAAGAACAGAATAATAAAAAAATTGATTAAGAATAAAGAAAAAAGTGCTTTTATAACTAGTAAGAAATGCATAACGAAACAGCACGTCCACCTTCGATCTCTTTCATCAGCCATATATTTCCTGTCTGATTATTGAATCAATGGACACTCAACACAGCAAGCCATCATGGTTAGATTTCAATGACTTTTGAAATGAGTGGATGAAACGAGTGAAAATGATCAAACAATAACTAATTAAAAAAAGACGATATAAGAAGAGGAAGAAGGAGAAAAAGAAAGAAGAAGAGAAAAAAAAACAGCAACTATTTTTTTTTTAAAAAAAAGGAAGAACACAAACATTTAAAAAATGGCGAATGGAAGAACAATAAGGGGGAGGAGAAGAAGAAGAAAGAGGAGCAAACATGAACTGACTTTTTAAAAGAGGAGAAGAATGAGAAAAAGAGAATAACAAGAGAGGACAAGGAGACAAATAAACTGCAAAGATTTTTCCTGAGGAAAATACATTTGCAAAAAAACACCCAAGAAAAACTTTGCTTTTAAAAAACTGAGAATGATATTCGCGGCTGGGAGAAACATAACCAGTTGAATGACCTAGTCTATGTTTTGTATAATATGCAATTGCAACAAAGATAATAAACTAATATACACCTATTTGTTAAGTTGACCAACTAACATACACTTGCTTCATAATATATATTGAAAAATTTTCACTTATTTAGACAATTAGTAAAAGCTTCAACAGGAGAGCGTAGAAAGCAAGTTGATCCTGTCAACTTGAAGCACTTCGATGTACTAGATTCACAAGTTGAAGAAGAACCTACCAATTAGGCTAGTTCTATATAGTATTGCATATTTAGGTGTGGAAATCCTTTCCCACCTAACCAAAGGAGAAAAACAAGAAATTCTCGAGTCAGTGGTATTGACTTGAAGTGGCAAAAAAACACAAAGGGCCTTTTTTGCTAGATAGAAGAAAAGCAGATGGGAACAAAATTCCAAATGCTTCCAAACACTACCATGGACAAAGTTCCACTGTAGAAACTTTCTGGTAAAGATGGAGTCGTCCTCTTTTTGAATTTGAGTGCAATGGGTAGCTTATAAGAACAAAGATTAGGGTAGGATTTTTTGTTTCTGTGATTGTTGGTCAAGGTCAGGGGTGGAGCTAAAAATTTTTCAATGGAAAGATTGAATTAAAGTTTCTAAATTTTGACTGGGGCCAAAATATTATTTTTCAAAATTTTTATATACAATAAGTAAAATTTTTTAAAATTTACATGCATTTAAAAAAAATTGAAGTGGTGGGATTACCATCCCGTCACCCAAATAATATTATTTTATTTGGTTTCTAAATATTATCAATATTATAAAAATCCGGTTTCGACGTACCAAACCGGATTGCTTAATTGTTAGACTTTGAACCTTACTCAATGTAGTGGTTCCAAACCGAACCCTCTGGCGAGGTTAAGATAGCCATCGATTGTTTAGTTATTTAACGATGTCATTCAAATTCATTTGAAAAGTAATTAGATCTTATAATGAATGCAGATTTTTATATCTATTTAACATATGCCTATGGAGACCATGTGGAACTGTGATGAGATGTGCACCTCTCTTGGACCTACCAATTACTCTCAAATATAAAATTATCTGATATTTATTTCCTCCCTTTGGAAGCCCAGAGAGGACAACAAATGCATTCAGTATTCAGGACGGTATTTGTACATAACCAATAAGATGGAGTGCTTTCGGTAAATGAACTAGCCTTCCGAGCGGCAAAGCACAAGTCCAGTTGGAATTTTTCTTTTTCGCACCAGTTGGAAAAGTTTAGCATCGTGATAATGGAGGGCCACAATTACAAATGAGTCGTCGATGGGTCCAATTCAATTAATAAAAGTTTTGCATCGTGATATCCGACCGATCCGATTCGAACAAATCGGATATGGATAAAAATTTAATATCCTATCAAGAAATCGGATAGGATTCGGATTTAGTAAATGGCATCCGATCGGATTCAGATTCGAATATTCATAAATATCGGATCAGATTCGGATACGGATCCGTATCGGATTCATTTTTAGATAAATATCCTGTATCTAATGCTTCAAAAATGGCAAAATCCGGTTCAAAATTCGGATTCGGATATAAATATAAAAATTGGATTTGGATTGTAAAATTGGATTTTGTATTCGGATTCGGATATGACATTGCTTTATTCGAATTCGAAGCCGAATATATGAATATCTGAAAAAGCAGATATAATAAAAGATGTATCCAATCCGAATCTGATCCGTTGACATCCTTAAATGCCACCAGAAGGTGGCTCGGAAGCCGGCACTCATTGGACAAACCACATAGCTCACATTTATATTGTTATTTTTGGCGGAACCAATTCATAAAAGGAAGGAATTTATCATGCATGTCAGCATTGGCGGCCAATGCTCACCTGGTCGTCTTATCCACAATTATTGTTATTATTATATTATTTAATAATTATAATAATAATAGTAGTATTATTATTATATTGTAAGGCCTCCTTTCATAGTGTAGGTTGGCAGTTTCATTGATGACTATTCAACTATTCTGCATAGTAATTGCAAACATTTTCATGACTGACAAGAACCACCACTTACATATTGGTTGTGAGAGATGACAACCAATTAAATATAATCATAAAAAACACATCTTTTTATTTTTGAAAAAACAGTGATAAAACACGAAAAATAAGTCTGCTGAATAAAACAGAAAAATGATATATATATATATATATACATATCTTAAGCAGCTGGTTATAGCCATGACTACCGTTTACGTATCTCCAAAATTCGAAAACTAAGATAAAAACAGAATTTTGTTGGCATTTGCATGGATCCAGCATCTATTCTATGGAAGTTTAACAGTTCAACCAAGTTGTTTATTATGCATAAGCAACTGGTTATAGCCATGACTACCGTTTACGTATCTCCAAAATTCAAAAACTAAGATAAAAACAGAATTTTGTTGGCATTTGCATGGATCCAGCATCTATTCTATGGAGGTTTAACAGTTCAACCAAGTTGTTTGTTATGCATAGTACCTAGTTTAGAAATGGTTTCTCGGTTATGCTGGAACTTTTGAATTCATGAAAGAACTTCGGGATTAATTTGAGGCAAGCAATGCATCCTGTTCCTGCTTGATCAAGACCAAGAAACAAACATTCAGCAGTCGACGGCAGAATCGCCACCAAATTTCTCAGAACAAAAGTGAAAGAAATGCTCTCTGTCATTTGATTGTGTTACCTTGTTAGTCAAAAGCAGAATTTTTGTCAGGCCCCTACATTTCTTAAGCAAAATCAATCTGTGCAATAGAGAAAGATCAGCAAAGCTGCAATTAATGCTGATATACATGGTGATGTTTGCCAAGAATTGGCTCAACCCTTTAAAAGCACACAAAAGGAAGCAAACCAAAACACACAGGTACATGTTAGCAGTTAAACTGCACAAAACTTGCACAAGCATATCAGTGCTCTATATGTTAGAATGTGTGTGTCAGAACCGAACTATAGTTTCAAAATTTCAATAGAGACCAAAATTTCAATTTTTTATATATGTTAAACTAAAATTTATGAAATTTACATCAGTGTTTGAATTTTTTAATTTTTTTAGGGTGGGGGGCCAAGGCCCTGCCGGTGGATCTGTGTAAAGTACTACTAGGAATTTTGGCTTGATAAATAATATCTTATTAGGTGATGTCGAATTTTAATAGTCAGGGGTGCAATATCTCAAAGCATTAACATTGCTTAATGATTTACCTAGTAATATAAAGGCAAAAGCCAAAAATCAACAATAAAAAATCATAGAAACAAAAGAACAGGAACTTAATGAGCTTTCTTTTGGCAATGTTTCGTGACATATTCTATTGATGTTTTAGTCAATTAAATGGATTTCACTTTTATCAAAGTGCTTCCTAAATGTTGTTTGTCACATTCAGGCCTGTACATGACTATAAAAATTCAATCATGCACTTACTATGTTGCACATACATTTCTGATGCTCGTATCTTGCTTCAGGTGAGTAATCAAACCTGGTGATTGATCATACATATAGCTGATAATAAATCACTGATCGAGTTGATGTGACGATCACGTACAGATTCTAGTATCTGGAACACTATGTTACTGGAATGACAAGAATCCAGCATGCATAAGTTAAAGCACACAAATAAGCAATTATTTCACATAAGACAGTAAATATATACCTGTGGAAGCTAAAATGATGCAAGCCAACAACCACCAACATCTAGTCAAAAAAAAAAAATCAAAATATCATTTAAATGCTTTCAGCTCTAGGAACAAAGCCGGAAGTAGCGGTCGACTGTAAAACACAACAGTGTATTAATGTTGTATGTATCTGCAATAATATTTCGGGCAGATTCATGGAATGTTATAACATAATATAACATAAATCTGCACAATATTTGCGACAGATATATGGAATTGTTACATACTGTTATTGTTGCCAAACGGCACCCAAGATCGAGATAAGACATAAGTATATGCAGAGACAACCCAGCTCTGTTGGTGGTGAAAAAAGCCCCGTCAGAGGTAAGGGTTTTCTTGTAGTGGCTGCTATCACCGTCTCTGGTATCTTTGGCCGAGTAAAGGCTGCTCAAGCCATTATAGTTCCAAGAAAATGAACAAATAAGATTATTTTGAGTGCTAAACAAAATCAAGTCTGAAAGCATGGGGAAATAAAATGAAAACATAACTTGTGAAAGTCCAACAAAGAGAACTTTAGAATTTGTCATTGAATCGATATGGTCAATAATAGCCGAAAGGTCATATAGAGCCAATTCCTCCCAAATTTGGGTTGTCAATATATCTGATTTTAATTGGATATCCAACCAAGCCAGTTCAAAAAATATCGCATATGGAAAAAATTTAATATCCGATTAAGAAATTGGGTCAGATTCAGATTTAAGAAATGATACCTGACTAGATTGAGGTTCAGATTTGGTTGTACATATATATCCCATTGGATTCAGATTCAAATTCAGATTCTGATCAGGATTGGATTTATTTTTAAATTAAAACCTTGTATTCAAAATTAAAACTAAGAAGTGAATCATTAACACTTGCTCATGCCGTCTCACTACACAGGCACCTCACACCACTTCAGCACACACTTGATCCACTTATAGGGCCATATAGGAGCCGAGTCAAAATTAAGCTCGTTCAGCTTGGCTCAAGCTCTAGTTTAGCTATACAAGGTCAGCTTGAACTCGATTCGACAGACAAGCCACAGCTCGAGCATGACTCTTTTAAGCTCGCTTACCAACTCCCCATTTGACCTGATTTCTTTCTTTGGTTTTGAGTTTAAAAATTTTAAAAGAACACCTAGCTCATCGTCCTTAACCTCAGTCGGAACCAATTGCATAGCTACATTGTGGCTGGTGTGAAATCTTAAATATATAAGGACCCCACCAGATTTGAGTTTATATAAACAAGTGCCCTCCAGCCCATTTTTCTGGGTCCGCCACTGGCCGGAACCAGATAACCAGGCAGCTGCCATCAGAGATCAGCCACCGGGGGATCTAAGGCGACTAAGGTGGATTTGAGCTTCAACAACGTATCCAGCGAGATTCCCACGTCACAAGGGAAGCTAAAGGGCTTGGAAATGTTGGTCCTCAGCAACAACAGCATCAATGGCAGACTTCCCCTGTTCCTGGGACGAATGCAGGGTCTGCAGGACCTCCACTTGGGGGGGGAACCTCCCGGGAGGGACCCTTCCAGATGTCTGGACCCAGATGACGGGGTTGGTCGGCCCCGACTTGGCCTATGCTGGCATCGTCGGCACCATTCCGGCTTCCATGCCTCACCTACGCAACCTGACCTACCTGTCGCTAGACCACAACGGGCTCACTGGGGCCATACCATCCGGGCTCGGTGGGCTCCCCTTCATTCACGACCTTGACCTCAGCTACAACCAGCTCAGTGGGCAGGTAGCATTCCAGAAGGAGCTAGGGGAGTGGTTGGGCCCCAAGCTCAAGCTCACCGGAAACGATGGCCTGTGTCTCGGCTCGGAGATGGTCGGCACCGGCTTGGTCAGGGTGGAAGCCAATGGGTGCATCTCTGCTAACCTCGCTGAGTCATTGGCTCGTGATGGCTCGACGGTGAGCTCGAGTGGGTCGAGTCTCAGATCGGATTCTTGGTACCGCGTGGCTCTGGCCCTGCTGCCTGCTGCTTGCTGTTTGCTTACCTCCTAACGTTATGACACTAGTGTTCTTTTCCACTGCTTTTTTTTATTATTATCTTTTTCTCTAGCGTAAAGGGAACATTTACAAAGTGTACATTTTTCGCATTTTGAGTATACAAGAGGAACATGCTTTCATCTTCAGTTCAGTAATTTGACACAATTGGAGATTGGGTGTTCGCTTCTTTTGAGTTTATATAAATCTAAAGAGATGCAATAGAGATAGAGAGAGAGTACATATAGATATAAAGGGAGAAATTATATATATATATATATATATGGGGAGATAGAGAGAGAGGGAGAGAGAGAGAAAGAGAGAGAGAGAGAGAGATTGCATTTTATAGATGCCAACCAAGAGATCTAGTTTGCTCAATTGGTCTCTCCAATTTAGAGCAGGAAATGGTTTTCTGGACTTGTCTAGTTAATAAAAGGAAGTTCTGAGCTACGTGGAATCAGTTCCATCCGACCAAGGAGTTCTCTACTTGATAGACTCCATTTTATAGTGTTTGTGACCGAGTCAGACACCGACCCGAGTTGAATACCAAAAGCAGGTTGTTTGAATTGGGAATGGTGGTTCGCCGATGTTTTTCTTGTCGCTCACGGGACAACTCTCCGAGTCGCATGAAAGGTTTGTCGGTACAAACGAACAAAGAAAAAGAGAATCATAGACAAACACGGCACCTCTGGTCCCGTGGAACCATATGTGGAGTTGGAACTTGGAACAATGCCTTACAACAATGATAGTAATCCCGTTCGTCCCCTTTGTTTAGCTTATTGTGGATCTTGGATCTTGGACTGTTTTACTTTGGTATGAACAATATGCCTTACAACAATGCATGCGATGGCCACCTCCCGTGTTGATCAATATACTCTCTATTATGTGTTCTTTTTTAGAAAATAAAAAAAAAAATCAAAATTTTATATGCAAATATTAAAAATTTTAAATTAACCAATATAAAAAAATATGAAAATTGTATTTCAGCCCCGGTTAAAATTTTGAAACTACAGTTCCACACTTGCAATGAAAAATTCCTAACACCACACTTGTCTGCGAAAGAAAACCCTTAGGTGCTGGACACATAAAGGCAGAGGCAGAACTAGAAATTTTTCATGAGACTGGCTAAATTAAAGTTTCTAAATTTTGACTAGGGTTAATATTATTTTTTAAAATTTTTATATAGAACAAGTCAAATTTATTAAAATTTACATGTAATTTTTTTTTAGGTGGGGCTAGGGCTCATGCGAGCCCTAACTTGACTTTACCCCTGCATAAGGATGCTCCTATGTTAAGCTTGCTTCGATTAACATGATAGTCATGAGAGCTTAATGATTTTTGTAAGCACAGCTGCAATATGCTCTTTGGATGACGTCGTCTCACAACAATAGTGCCTTGAGCAACTTTGTCCCTAACAAAATGAACATCCACTTAATGTGCTGGCTTCTATTATGAAAAAGTTGGAATGGCTGCTAAATAAGTTGTACTCACATATGGATGGTGGATTTGTTCTTGTTCCAAGGTCAACTAGAAATATGTCTACCACGTTGCAGCGTCTATTATGTTGGCACTGCATGACATTTGGTTGGCCTCTTTGCTAGACTGAGAAACAACTTGCTGTTTCTTTGAACTTGTTGCAACAAGATTCAGTCCCAACAAGGTGCATAAATTTTGACCATCGATTGGTCATTTGTGTTAAAATATAAATCCTTCACCAGCACGTTGAAGAGGAGTCTCTTAGGATTCCACCTCCTTGTAGAATGTGTTAAAATATTTAATGTCCTTGTAACATGTGAAGAGTCTCCTAGGATTCTATGTTATAGTTAATATCCTTGTTATATGGGAAGTCTCCTAGGATTCTATGTTGTAGTTAATATCCTTGTAATATGTGAAGTCTCTTAGGTTTCTATGATGTAATTAATGTCCTTGGAGCTTGTGAAATCTCCTAGGATTCTACGATTGGAGACTCTTAGAATTCTGAAAATGAGATTATAAATAGAGGCCGTGCAAACCATTTTGGCTACGGCTTCTTCTCCTCAGTTTCTTCTTGTTTTCATTCACTCTCTCTCTCTCTCTCTCTCTCTCTCTCTCTATCTTCCTGCTTGAGTGCTGTTTTCGGGTTACAGATATTGGTGCTACATTTCTATCATGGTATCAGAGCGCCAGGTTACGTTATCTCTACCAAACGAAATGCCCAAACAGGTCTGATCTGGTTAGAACTCTTTTCTCATCTTGTCTCTATCCTGAATTTACTTTTCTCTTGCGCAATTCTTGTTCCTTTTTCTTCTTGCTTACCAAGGACACATCTTGTTATATCGTGTCTTCTTTCCCTCTCATCTTCTACCTATATACCATTCTTTTCTGCTGTCATGGAAAACCTTTCGCATTCTGGCATGTCCTCAAGTTTTCTTCCTCACCTTATTACCGAAAAACTCAACCATGAGAATTATCTGATCTGGAAAAGGCAAATCATGCCTTTCATAAGAAGTCAAGGCCTCTTTGGACATCTCGATGGTTCAACAAAGGCTCCACCAATATCCGTCTTACAGGAAATAAAAAATGAGGCAGGAGAAGTTATTGCTGTTCATGAAGACAACAATCCTGAACATGCTATGTGGATGAGACGTGATCAAAGTCTGGTTGCGTATATTTTGTCCACTTTATCTCAACAAGTGTTACTTTCAGTTTCTGATGATTGTACTGCAGAAGAATTATGGGAAACCCTTGCTGATACCTTTTCCCAAATATCAGAAGCTCGAATTATGTACTTAAAGAAAGAATTTCAGAATTTGAGCAAAGGTTCAACGTCTATCATGGATTATTTGGGGCGTATTAAGGCCGTCGCAGACCAACTTGCTGCCTCAGGGAATAACATTTCTGATAAGGAAAAGGTGCAGCAAACCTTGAATGGACTTGGGCATGATTATCATGCTTTTATTACAGCTCTTGAGGTCCTTCCTGTTCTGCCTTCCTTCAACGAACTACAAGGTAAACTTCTCCAACATGAAATGAATATGAAAAGAGTCATTGAAAGGACTGATCAAGGGAACTCCCAAAATGTGTTGGCTATGAATGTAAAGTTTGGTAAGAGCCATGGGAACACCAACCATGGTGGTCGTGGCATTCTACCAACACCACATAACCAAGGTATTTCTCCTTTGGATACTTCAAGAAAAATACCAATTTGTTTTCAGTGCAACAAGAAAGGACACATGAAGGCACAATGTTGGTTTAATCCTCAAAATAAAAACAAAGGAGTAAGACATGATTATAAACAAGGAGGACAAAGTTCTAAATCCACCGCTGAAGATATGCAACAGCTATTGATGGCCGCATTCTCAAAGATGACTATAAAGCAAAATGAGCAGGGAGAATGGTTCTTGGATTCAGGTGCAGCTACCCATGTGACAGGAAATGCAGGTAAATTGACTAACTTATCCCCTCATTACGGTAGAAGTTGCATTATAACAGGTGATGGAAAATCTCATCCTATTACACATATTGGAAATGCACATATTCCATTGTCATCCTCGTCTCTATCACTGTCTAATGTTGTTCTTGCTCCCAATATCAAAAAGAACATCATATCCATTTCTAAACTCATTGATGATACAAGCTCTTCTGTTGAATTCACACCTTCTTCTGTCTATGTCAAGGACCTCCAAACGAAGAAAATGTTCGCTAGAGGGGAGCGTCAAGGGAATATGTACGTCCTCAAGGAATGTCTACCCAAGGATTCATCCACTTTTGATATAGGATTGAAGACATTTTCTCTTTCTCATAATGCGTCATCAGTGCCAAGTTCTTGCCATTTTCAATCAAAAGTAAGGGGCCCTAACCAATTTTTGGAGTCTGATTTGTGGCATAGTCGGCTAGGACACTGTGGTCGACATTTCATTGAAAAACTTGTCACAGATAGTCTCATTCCAAGATCAAGTTTACCTCTTACTTCAAGTGTCAAAAAATGTTCAAGTTGTGGACTTTGTAAGAGTCATGTTTTACCTTTCCATAATATAAATCAAAGGGCTTCCAAACCTTTTGAAACTATTTTTTCTGATGTATGGGGGCCAGCCCCTATTGATTCCATGTCTGGGTCAAGATATTATGTCTTATTCATTGACTCTTACTCACGTTTCACCTGGATTTACTTCATGAAACACAAATCAGAAGTACCTCACATATTTCGAAACTTCTATGCCATGATTCAAACTAAATTTTCATCCAATGTGGTGCATTTTCAATGTGATGGAGGGGGAGAATATTCCTCGCTTGATTTTATTGAATTTCTACGTGAAAAAGGGATAACTAGACAAATTTCCTGCCCTTACACACCACAACAAAATGGTGTAGTTGAGCGGAAACATCGACATATAGTTGAAAGCGCCATGAGCATGATGCATGATACTAATGTGCCCATTTCCTTGTGGACTGAAGCCTTCCATACTGCTGTATACATAATAAATTGTTTGCCTATGACACTCTTGATGTCTAAATCGCCATATTTTACACTCTTAGGCAAACAACCTGATTACAAGAACTTGAAGGTTTTTGGTTGTGTATGCTATGTTCACGTTGATGCTGCCTTGAGGAACAAGTTTCAAGACAAAGCTATTCAATGTAGATTCGTTGGATATGCTGATGAATATAAAGGTTTTCGATGCTATGATCCAACAACTAAACGTATCAAAACTTCAAGAAATGTCATTTTTGATGAACATAGTTTTGATAATACAAATGAAATGCCTATGACCATTGAATCTTATGATCCCTGGACCAGTACACAGTTATTCAATGCAGATCCTGTTATAGAAAATGATGTGCCTCAAAGTGAAGATTCAGAGAGAGCAATACAACCGTCGGATATGGCTCAAAGTGAAAATCAAGAAGATCCAACACAGTCATTAAGTCATCACGAAAACAATAATGAACAGAGCAACGATGCACATCGGTATTCGGGTCTTATCTACAGTCGACGACTAAGGGACAGAGATGCTCACAGTGAAGAAGACAACATGCCCCACCTTAGAAGATCCCAACGCATTCGTCATCCCATTCACAGGTGGGTTAGCTATGATTCTTTATCACTTGATTTTCAGTTATTCATGGCAAAAGTTGGCAAGGAGGAAGAACCTACTTCATTTGATGAAGCATCAAAATCACATCATTGGAGAAAGGCTATGAAAGAAGAAATGGATGCCTTGCATGAATGTGGAACATGGGAGATCGTTCCGAGGCCACACGAAAAGAACGTAGTGGGCTCCAAATGGGTATACAAAATTAAATACAAACCTGACGGCAGCATAGAAAGACACAAAGCAAGGTTAGTAGCAAAAGGGTTTACACAACAATATGGAGAAGATTATGATGAGACATTCAGCCCTGTGATCAAAATGGGAACAATTCGCGTGATTATATCATTGGCAGTTGAATATGGATGGAGACTACATCAAATGGACGTGAAGAATGCTTTTCTTCATGGTGATTTAAGGGAGGAAGTATATATGGAACAACCTCCAGGATACACGAAAGGAGACTCTCATGCATGGGTTTGCAAACTAAGAAAATCTATTTATGGACTTAAACAGGCCTCACGTTCGTGGTTTGACAGTTTCTCTTGCAAGATTCAAGAATGTGGTTTTCGGAGATGTCCTCTAGATCACTCTCTTTTCATTTATCGAAAGGAAAACATATTTACTTTACTTCTTATATATGTTGATGATATTGTTATCACAGGCAATTCAGAAAAACACATAGAAGAAGCTAAAGTTTTGATGATGCAAAACTTCAAAATGAAAGAGCTTGGTGATTTACGATTCTTTCTTGGAGTGGAGATTGATAGGCACAATAATCGCCTCACATTGACACAACAGAAATACACGTTGGATTTGTTGAAAAAGTCAGGTATGTCTGATTGTAAGCCTGTTGGAACTCCTAGTGTTCTAAATCAAAGACTAAGTGCTCAAGATGGGGAGTTATATGAAGATCCTACGCAATATCGAAGTATTGTTGGGGCACTTCAATATCTTACATTTACTAGACCAGATATTATATATGCTGTGAATCAAGTATCCCAATTTATGCATGCACCTAGAGATACTCACATGGATGCTGTCAAAAGAATATTAAGATATCTTAAAGGGACAGCAGGAGATGGCTTAGTTTATGGTAAGAGTGAAAATATAACTACTGGACATCAACTTATGACATTCACAGATGCAGATTGGGCTGGAGATCCCGATCAAAGAAAGTCCATTTCTGGTTTTTGTATTTTCATTGGACGTAATCTTGTGTCTTGGAGTTGTCGAAAGCAAAAGGCAGTAGCAAGATCCAGCACTGAAGCTGAATACAGATGCATGGCTGCAGGTACTGCTGAAGTTACATGGGTTAGACATTTGCTAGAAGACATTGGAGAAAAGATTAAAACATCAATGTTAATGTGCGATAATCAAAGCGCTATTAACATTGCCTTTAATCCCGTACAACATGGTCGAACAAAGCACATTGAGATTGATCAACACTTTGTTAGACAAAAGGTGGAAGACAAGGAAATTCAGCCTATTTATGTTCGTACAGATGAACAAGTTGCAGACTTATTTACAAAAGGATTAACAAAGGAACGATTCTGGTTTCTAAAAGGCAAGTTGTACATGGTGCAAAACCATGCACAACTTGAGGGAGGGTGTTAAAATATAAATCCTTCACCAGCACGTTGAAGAGGAGTCTCTTAGGATTCCACCTCCTTGTAGAATGTGTTAAAATATTTAATGTCCTTGTAACATGTGAAGAGTCTCCTAGGATTCTATGTTATAGTTAATATCCTTGTTATATGGGAAGTCTCCTAGGATTCTATGTTGTAGTTAATATCCTTGTAATATGTGAAGTCTCTTAGGTTTCTATGATGTAATTAATGTCCTTGGAGCTTGTGAAATCTCCTAGGATTCTACGATTGGAGACTCTTAGAATTCTGAAAATGAGATTATAAATAGAGGCCGTGCAAACCATTTTGGCTACGGCTTCTTCTCCTCAGTTTCTTCTTGTTTTCATTCACTCTCTCTCTCTCTCTCTCTCTCTCTCTCTATCTTCCTGCTTGAGTGCTGTTTTCGGGTTACAGATATTGGTGCTACATTTCTATCAATTTGGGCATTTGGCCCTGTCTGCATCGCTATATTTATATGAATTTCTTTGTTCTTGGATAGTTTGAGCTTTGAAGATTAGACCATTATGAATGGTAGCTTTTAAGAATCTCAATATTATCTTGAAAGGTCCCCATCAGATTCTACATGATCCTAATAAATTGGCTGAACCTTGTAATTACCCCCAAATTTTCAAGGATAATATATATCTAGAAGCTTTCACAATTATTTTCAACAATTTTGGGTCTCAAATACTTCAATTTATCGCAGTTCTTATCCAATTACCCTCTAATTTGGTTTTTTACTATATTTTGGAACTCATCTGAATTTAAATCTAAACTTTGAACCCAAGCCCAACCTCAATCTTGGGTGAAATTCATGCAATCTAGAACTAAACCCAATCCAAAATCCCAAGTCAAGATCCAAAAATCAAGCCTTAAATCCAGATCTGGATCCAAATACCAAATTTAGATAAAAAATAGATCCCTAGATCCTAATCTGGATCTAACACTGAGCTCTAAATCTAAAACTATGCCTTATATCCAAATTCAGATCCAAATTCAAAGTTTTAGATCCAAAATATAACTTAGATCTAGATCCATATCGAAATCCAAACCCCAGATCCAAAATCCTGCCCTCGATCCAAAACGAAGGTCAAAAACTCATATAGACTCGAGAATCAAAATGAGGACCAAAATAGGAAAATAGATTCAGAAAATCGTCCACAGGTCTAGATTAGATCAAAATACCAAAAATCTAGAAAAAAAATATTTCAGGCTCAAATGTTTGAAATCGAGCACGAGAATCAATTCCCAACATCATTCGCAAGCTCCCCCTCACTTTTCAATTCGACTCAGCTTCGTAAAATCCAAATCTGGATGTACAATCCATATTTCAAGCCTAAACAACCACCTAATTAATTATCCAACCTTCGACATCGATCTGGGCCCTTCTGATTCAAGAAAATTAGATCCAGATAGAAAACAAGCCTGGAATCATAAAAATAGAGCGGGACCGTTTTGTAAAAGGAATATTTTACCTCTTAAAAGTATTACATATTTTTGTTGTCAAACTTTTTGGTTTTTTAGGGTGGACCTACCTGGGGATGGCAGGGGGCTCAAAGGGCACCCCCTCTGCTATTGAATGCTATCGTTGAGTGTGCACTCAGAATAGGGTCTGCTACCTTGACAATCTCTTTTGTTGGTAAAAAATTGATTCGAGGAAAGAGGTTTTGCTATTCTTGGGTAGACTTTAACCCTGTGAACCCCTCCAAATGGTGTTTGCAGGGCTAAGAGCCAATCTCTACAAGTCAAACTTAAGAACAAAATAAAAATAAAAATAATTCAAAAACTAAAAAATTCATAGGAAATATGGAGGAATTGAAAAACTTTCAAACGTTGAATTTTGGCTCTATTTCATTTTATAAATACCCCCACATCTTTATCCTTGGGTATGACTAACCTTTGGGGAATTGCTTGGCCCCTCAAACTAAGAGCTATGAAGTCCTTTTTATCTTTCTTCCTTCATCTATTCTTCTCTCTCTCTTTGATCAGTTCTTCATCTTAAAACTTGGGATTCTCCTTCTTTTCCAACCTTTGTCTTCAATGAGTAGAAAGGGTGGTACGTGGAGACCCTTGGAAAGCTTCTTCAACACGTTAGAGTTTTCATTTTGGAAGCTTCATTGTTTGATTAAAGTAAAGGACTTAGCTCTTCTTGAACTATACCATCTCGAGGTATGTAATCTCATTTTCTCTACATCTTCCCTTCATCATCTCTCCATGGTCAGCTCTTGAAATTTCCTCCTCAAAGCCAGGAGCCACATTTGAGTGCACTGGAAGTATGAGTAAGGTGAAGCCAAGTCTTGTTTGTTTGATAAATTCAAATAGGCACGATATGTGTCCTTTTAACCTTCCATTGAATGTATGCCTTCAAATATATAAAATGCATGTATAGCAAGTTGAATTTTGAAGTTGCGGCTTGTCTAACACAGGAAAAAACACTATGAATATATAGATGATGTTAAAACGCAATTTCGTATTATCTATATGATTAGTTTTGACATCATTTAGATCCTCATTGCCTTGATAAAAAACCTATTGGCCGTCCTATTAGTGGCCTTTAAAGAGTCATCCACATTTAAAAGAGTCTATTCCCAACGAGATTTAAGAACATGAGGAGCATTCTTTATTGATAGTTGTTTTTTTTTTTTAAGTTAGTCTCACTCCCACACCCAATGGTGGGAGAGACATACTTTTTTGCAATAATAAATGAAATATTTTCAACTTTGTCTCTCTTTCTCTCTCTCTCTCTATATATATACCTTATTTTTAAAGGGATTTCAATAATAAGTCCTCCCTAAGGAGGATATAGATACTTACCATAGGCTCTCTCATGAGTCCAAGTTCCTCTGTCAGCTACATAAAATATTGAAGTTGAAATTTTCAAAATTATCTCCTAAGTCTTAATTTCTATATACAAATAAAAGATGGGTTAAAATAACTTGTTTTTAGATCCATTTTTTTCCTTGTTTTCTTCGCTCTTTCTCAATTTATCTTTTTTCTCTAAGAATCTTTATATCACTTGACTGTTCTTTAAAATCTCTATTTTACTAATTTTCCTTTCTCTATTTCTTCTCTCCCTTAAAAATCTTTACATCTCTCTCTCTCTCTCTCACACACACACACACATACATTTTTCTCATAAAAACTCTTGCTCTTCTATTAGTTTTTATCTTTATTTATTTGCACTCTCTTATAAATCTTTATTTCTCTCTTTCTTAATTTTCTCTCAAAATTTCTTGCTCTTTTATTATTACTTTTTGTCTATATGTTGTCTCTCTTAAAAATCTTTATCTCACTCTCTCTAACTGTTTTGACAAAGGTTTATGAAATATTTTACTTTAAAAAGAATTTCCTTCCCTTGCTTTACAAAGTTTTAACTTCTTTATCAAGTACCACACCATATATAGGTTGAAGATAATGTTTGGGTGAATATAAAATGCATCATGATCAACACGTCAGGAATGACCAAGCCTCATACCAACAGGCTAGTCCCTTTCTTCCTCTTTTGAAAATAAAAATAATTTTTAATACACTTCAAAAACAAAACATAAACAAATTTTGGGATGCACACAACCTTATTTGCACACAAGGCAGTATCAGGCTGAGTGAGGTACACATATTGCAATGCTTCCACAATACTTCAACATAAGCTTTGAATTGTGAGCAACATTCATGCATTTTTGTATGCTTGAAAAGATTAAAGATATCACTTTCTTTGAGATAACACCAAGCTTCCTTTCAGCATTGGTGGATTCGCTTCCTAGGAAATAGAATGAAGATTTTCCAAGTTTCACTTTTGCTTGTAGGGGAGGGGTCTTCTATTTAACTAACAGGGTCATTTTGGTCTTTTGGTCATTTTTAGTCCATAACACATGGTCCTTTGTTAGAGGGCCATGACATATAACATGCTCCAATAACACAATGTTGCTCACAACATATAATTATCATCCTCCTCATTCAAGGGCTTTTCTTTTGATAAAATTGGACTTCAGTCCAAAACTTACTGGAATTGTTCATTTTCATTCTTTCTTCTTGTTGTGCATTTTTTTGGCAGGTTTGAGAAATTGTGCTGAGGATATAGTACATCAAATTTAGAAAATTGGAAGGATTTATGTGAACTATGGCTATAGTGGTGTCCTTACTTATAACAAAGCACAAACTGCAAAAATGGACTCAGTTCCAAGCCTATTTCACGTAACTTGCACTGGAAATGTGAGTTATTCTACAAGATTAGTCACTCAAATGCCTTAGGAATAGAACACCCAAGCATATTAAGCATATCTTTATTAAATCCTTTACGCGACTGTAATTGAGCATTGCAAGTGAGAGCTTTCATGAAAGCAATCAAACTACATTTCCACCTCCAACTATTTTAGCCAATGGCTGGTCGTGCCCCAGAATTAAATCTCATTGCATCTATGGATATATTTTGAGTTATCCTTCTATCATTTTTGTCTTATGTCGTATCCTTCTCAGCCCTACAACCACTTCGTTCATGTCCATTCTCTCATTTGGAGAGACATTTGAACATGACAAGCCTAACTCCATTATCATTACCAGCAGCTCATTCATAGCAGCTGATCTTTCAGTTGGAGTAGTATTGCTTTCATTCAAAAGATGGCTGTCAATGACATCTGAAATTGCAACAGGAAATGCTTCAGTCACCCATTGCCTCAAACTAAAATCCCCATCAAACTGTTCATCAGTAGGCTTTCTTCCTGTAAACATCTCAAGGAGCAGAATTCCGTAGCTGTAGACATCGACTTTGGCTGACACCCTTCCGGCCATCCCAAATTCTAATTCGACCACTCAACAATATTAGACATGATTATCAAGCACAATATAATTTGCTAATGCTCATCTATGACACAATTGCACTAATTGGTTTCCGGCAAGAGGCCTGGAAATTAATGGACTTAAGATCAATTGAACATCTAATCCTGCCTTTCTCTTGTTGTATTATCATATATACATCTAAAAAAGAATACAAGATTATGATTTAGAACTAGACATGGTTATCGGGCCGGCCCGGGTCAGCCCGAAGGGGCCCGATCCATTCTCATAACTTTTAAATATTAATTTTTATTTTATTAATAATACATATCTTGTTATTTAAAATATATTTTATATTAAAAAAATTTATGTTATATTAAAAAATATTTTTTATGTAACCAGGATGGGCCAGGGCTTGGATTTTGGACATAAGGCCGGCCCGAACCCTGTTCTTATCGGACTGGTCTGGCCCGATGCCCAAGTCTATTTAGAACTGAAGTCCTATATATCTGATATTCAAGTGCTCTTAAAAGAATTCAAACATGCATCCAGATTTATTCTATGGGGCATGTGAGATTTGTCCAGTTTCATTAATTGTATGAAGCAGTGATTTCACAATATAAAGGCCTAACTAAACTAATCTTCCTTCTAATTCTCCAGTGATCTATCTCAAGGTTCTCTTAAATGGCTCCTAAATCGAGTGAATTATTCAGTAGTGCCGATTGTTGACCATTCTTAAGCCATTAGGTAGAAAGGTATTTATGATTAGGATTCTTTTATACAAGAAAGGAAAAAAGTTTATAACTTCTGTTAAAAGAAGAAGATCAATTGAAGATTCTTGTCTGTTGAGGACATGCGAAAAACAGATGTGTACATGAGCACGAAACAATGCAAAAACTAGCATAAAACACCATAAGCCATGTGATCAACAAGAATTGTCCATGTAAAATAGTTGATTAATGACGTTTGCATTATTGAGCTAGGAACCACTTGTGCATGTCTTTACGTGTGAACCACAAAATCATGAAGATTAGATGGACATGGGTGTTTTCACATCAATTAATATATTTATTGATGTCATATTGCAAACCACAGAAGAGTATAATTAGTTAAACCACATAAGTCAGGACCAAACAATATATATATATATATATATATATATATATATATATAAGTACAGACATATATAATTGAAATCAGTTGGCTACCTATGTTACTGATGACACCCTAAAAACAGTCTCAATGCTAAAAGCGGTTGTCAAAACATCGGCTATCATCAATGCATTTTTTTGCAATGTTTAAAACATGCAAAATTTAAAAAAAGCTTAGTCAGCTTATTTCAATATAAATAAATGAATGAATGAATATATATAGAGTGGGTGGGTTTGCCAGTCCTAATGGACTCTCTCTTTCCCTCTCTCTCTCTCTATATATACTCTCTCTCTCTATATATATATATAGAGAGAGAGAGGGAAAGAGAGAGTCCATTAGGACAGGCAAACCCACCCACTCTCTCTTTGTCTCTCTTTATCTCACCTCATCACCTCTTCAGGCAAAAATACTCACACTTCTTCTAGACACAAAATTTATAAAAAGACAAAAGAATAAGAGATAGTACTACATGGTGCAATGTATCTGATGATTTCAAGGGTAGCTGTATGAGTAGAAGAATTCAGACCAACTAGAATCTTTGCAATGCCAAAATCGCTGACGTATGCTGTCATGTTCTCATCAAGAAGCACATTACTTGCCTTCAGATCACAATGAACTACAGTTTCCGAGTAACCATGGTGAAGATATTCTACAGCACAAGCCACATCAATCATGATATCCAATCTCTGTAAGAGATTCAAGTGATGGTCACCCGAATGTAGACAGACTTCTGGGCTTCCAAGGGGCATGTATTGGAGAACTAAAGCCTTGAAATCTGTACTAGAGCAGGACGTAATGACTTTAACAAGGTTTCAGAACCTGATTAGGTGGATGACAGTGCACTCAATGTCAAAACTTGTAGATGCTCCCTCAAATACCAAATTAAGGACCTTAACTGCCACAGTAGTTCCATATGCTAGAATTGCTTTGTACACTGAACCAAAGCTTCCATTCCCAAGAAAATTTGCATTACTGAAGTTGCTCGTCGCATGCAATATCTCTCTGTAAGAAATCACTAAAAGTGTAATTCCTCGTAATCTTTCAACGCCATCAGGATGTTTCAACATCCCCCCTCTTTCTATAGCATGAGATACCAATGAGTGTGCAAACAATGACCACAAGTGCTGAGCCTCCAATTGTGCAAGGAGCAATCACTCTAGCCACATTGTTCTTACTTTGCCTCTCTCTTTTTTGTCTAAACACAATGGACATGGAATTTGGGTGCTCCACATAGTGCATAGTTCCCTAGGAAGGCAGAAAGGTTTGCAAACGTTCCACCACTTGGAATCTCTCCTTCCAATAGATTGAAGGACAAGTCCAAGACCTTGATGTGTTGAAGTTTCTCCAATGATTTTGGTATCTCACCCGAAAGCTTATTGTCGGAAAGGTCAATAGCTTCAATGTTTGCCATGTGATCAAGTTGTTCAGGAATGTGACCATCGAATGTGTTCTGAGACAGATTCAAATACTTTAGCATTTGGAGCTTTGATAATGATGCAGACAACTCTCCACTCAGCTTGTTTGCAGAGATATCCATGTCAATCATCATGGAAAAATTCCCGAGATCCAGAGGCAGGTGACCAGTGAAAGAGTTGTCTTGCAAGTATAGCTCCAACAAATACTTCAACTCACAAAGACCTGGCAGTAGTGTTGGTAACAAATTGTTTGAGTGTAGACTCATCTGTTGCAAACTAGTGAGATTGTTTATAGAGCTTGAAATTGAACCAATTAGCATGTTGCGTTCAACAGCAAACACATACATGCGGACCAATTGGTAGATTGATTGCGGGATTGGGCATTCTAATGCATTGTTATCAATATACAACTCTTGTAAGTTGTGCATCTGTCCTATATTTGGTGGAATGAGCCCTTTTATTTTGTTGGAACTCAAACATAAGGAAATTAACTTGGTCAAGTTGGCTACGGCCAATGGGATAGTACCTTTAATCAGATTAAATGAAAGGTAAAGTCTTGACAAGGTGGTTGTTAGGTTTCCAACAGTGGCTGGAAGAGTGCAATTCAGAAGGTTTTGTGACAGAACAATTTCCTCTAGCAGTCGACAGTTGCTGAACGATGTGAGAATGGAGAGCTCATGGTTGCCAGGGACATTGGTCAACATATTTCTCCATTGGGAAATGCACCTGAGTTGTGACAGACTACCTAATTCTAATGGTATTGGACCACTAAATTTTCTCCTTTCTGCACTAAGAAGTTGAAGTCTTGTAGCATTAGAAAGAAAAGCTCGGAAAGGGCCATCAAAATTGCTAAATCCCATATAGAGTCATTGGAGATTGGGCAGGAAGCGGCCTGCATCTTTTGGGAGATGCCCTGTTAGTTGATTGGACATGAAACTCAAATCCTCAAGAGCGGATAGGTTAAACAAGCTCTCAGGCAGTGTACCAGTGACATTGTTCATTTGCACGATAAAGGCCATCAAGTGGGTTAGGCTTCCCAACTCAGGAGGAATGTTCCCCTGTATCTGATTTTGACCGATAATAAACCACTCCAGTTTTGTGAGATTAGCCAAAGCAACTGGAATGGTGTCGGTGAGCCTATTACCAAGAATGTTGAAGCACTTGATTTCTGACAAACCGCCTAGAAACTTTGGGATGCTTCCATAGAATTGGTTATCATGTGCTGACAGTATTTGGAGACCTCGACAATGGCTCAGTGTTTGTAGGATCAACCCCTCAAAATTGTTTTTTCTTATAAAAAGATTGTCTAACAGAGGGAGACGGCTAAAATGCTCGAAAAGGTGACCATGGAAACTATCCTTCGAGAGATCAAGAACCTGTAAGAAGGAGAGATTGCTGATGTATGGGGAGATAGTACCTTCGAGTGCCTTTTCGGAGAGGTTCAAAGCAACGACCCTGTGTGACCACGACCGCATGACACTCCTGTCCAGTCGTAGAAGGAGATGTTGAAATTCCAATTTGATAACACATTATAAGGGTCTTTAGTGACATGGGATTTGAAAGACAACAATGCGAATTGATCAGTCACGTTGCTCAGAGAAACAAGGGCTGAGGACACCTCCCCTTGGCTGAGAACCACAACCAAGGTGAAGGAGGAGAAACACAAGTGGCTGAGGTGACCGGCCGGTGCTTGCCATGCCTGTCTAATTTTCTATGCAAAACATGTACGAAAAGAAGTAGAAGCTAGGTCTTTAATTTGTGTGTGGGTTCACTTATAAAATTTGTGTATTGCTTTACAAATTGAAGAAGACTCAGGTCTACTGCTTTGGAACATATTGCTTCACACTTCCAAATCCAGCCGCACGACTAATTGTTACATCAACGAGGCTTTTTCTTGGCCGCCCTTATCTTGTTTTCCTTTACCAGTGTTCCACTCTATTCAGTCACAAATCCAAGTTCTCAATTTGAACTTTTTTTTTTTGTTAAGATTCCAAGGCTGGGTTTCGACCATATTCACAAAGATCATTGTTACTTTTTAAATGGAGAGGTTTATCTAAATGACGAGCTTAGCAAAAAAGATGCGAATAGTAGAAAAATATGGTACATTTTTAGAAAAAATAAAGAAAAAAACTTATAGGTCATAGAAAAATCAAATAAATGAGAAACTAATAAGGCAACATTAAAAAGATAGATAACAAATAAACAAGACTTAGAAAGTGGACAAAGGCAGTTTGATAATAAAAAAGAGTGAAGAAACGCCTAATGTGAAATTGATTCAGTCCACCTGTTATTGTTTTTTTATTAGTTTTTATACCTTGCTCAGTTATGTTTAAAAATAGTCTAATTTTTAACATTTTGTTTTGATTCACAACTACATCATCTAAATCATGGGACTGGAGTTAGGGCAACTTGATCTTTCAAAAGCTGAATTTTTTCAAGGTCACACTCACACGTTGAGGCTGGCCGTGTTGAATATGAATGCTTATTGATTCATGTTTTTTTTCAACTTCATGCACCATGGTTGCTCAGACAAGCAAGGGCTGAGGGCGTCTCCCTTTGGCCAAGAACCACAGTCGAGGTGAAGGAGCAACACAAAATAAGGCCAAGTAGTTGATCAGCACATGTTTTGTTACCTTTTATAGGTTGTTTATTTATTTTTCAAAAGAATATAATTTTCACATTTTGTGCTGATTAACAACCAGCACATGGAAGCAATTCCATCCGCTCGTTTCAAATGCTGATTTTTCCAACATTTCAGCCAGACCATGACCATGCCATTCGTGCTTTATGAACGTCCATTGACTCAAAATAGCCAACATGGTCAGATGACAACATTGTGAAAATCCGCTTCTCAAACGAGTGGATGAAGTTGCCTTGAAACTTCCGTGTTGTCGGCCGATCCGGTGATTTAAACGACTTCTTTGTGAATCAGCATAAAATATGAAAAAATATATTTTTTTGAAAAATAAATAAACAGCATAAAAAACTAACTAAAAACAATTTTTTTTAAAAAAGGTGGACTGGATCAAATTGACGTGGTGAAGACTTGAAGCAACGGGCCAACTAAGTCACACAGATATGTCGTATCCATGTCGATACGGGGATAAAGAGATACGGACATGGATACCGCATGGATACGTTTTGGATTGGCTCTTGATCAGACCCAATCCGAACCACAAAGAAAACCAGATTTTAAGTTAGGTTGAGCTCTTCTCCCTTACTTCTTGTGGTTTTTTTCTGTTTTTCTAATAGATGACTATAATGATGATATTGATAAACAGTGTTTTCTGATAAACAATGTTTTGCTTGTAACTTTAAGAGTGAACTATTAATTTATAATTTTTTTCAATTTATAATTTTTTTCAATTTATAATTTTTGAGAATATTATATTTACCGAATCCACGTATCTCGAAATTATGAAAATTGCTGTGTCCACACCTTTATCCCCATATCCGCACCCGTATCGTACCCCACCCGTGTGACTTAGCTGGCCGATTCAAGCCAATAATATTGCACTAATCAAAGCAACCTAGCAGTTGCAAACATTTTCATGACCGATGAGAACCACCACTTACAGATAGGTTGTGAGAGATGACAACCAAAATTAGGTAGTAAATATAATAATAAAAAACACATTTTTTTTTTGAAAAAGCTGTGCTAAAACACGAAAAATAAGTCCGCTGAATAAAACGGCAAAAAGATAATTATTTTGAAAAGAATGTGAAAACAAAAAAACGTGGTTTTCCTGTCTTTTTCATATTTTTTTCAATTTTCTACAAACTTACCTTATTTTTTTGCATTTTTTGCTTTTTATTTTTCATGCTCACTGTATTATACGATAGACAGACCTCCCTGTTTAAAAAGCAAAAACAAATATTCGTGATTATGGTAGAAACCTATTTATGGATATATATAAAAAAAATTTGACAATTCACAACTTTGGTTGAAATAGAATAGAGTAGAAAAGGGGTAAAGGGAAATAAAGACTCATCCACGAATTAACCCTACGGACCCACCCACATTTGGTTTCTTTGAAATAATCAGACATATTGTCCTTGAGTTTGGAAAGAAAGAGCGTCTTCCTTGATTTTTTTTCACGCGCAATGAAATTTCGGATCCATTACCGGACCCACCCACATTTGATTTCTTTGAAAAAGAAGCCCAAGTCTTTTTCTTTTGTATTGTTTCTGCACAGACTAGGACCCTACAGTTTGCAGCATTCACACGAACTTATGAAGAAAGAGCCTAAGGACAGTTGAACTTATAGCGGCGAATATCTATCTAATCAGGATCCAAGGAAATGCTTGGAAGACCCCTGGTAGGTGAGTTGTAAAATATGACAACTATGTGTGTTGGCCTTAATTATCGGTCTAATTCTTAAGATATTTGTCAAATTCATGGACATGTTAGGTGTTGACTCATCCCTTCAAAAACACACAACAAGAAGCAAACCAAAACACACAAAAATAGAGCTTAATTATTATGTAAGACTGAAGGAGCCAAAAAGCATATTATTTGACAATCATTTCTTTGGCGACTTATAGCATGACCAGTACTCAAATATTTAATCCACAAGAGAAATAAGATCTCCATTACTTGCACAAGCACATCAGTGCTCTATGTTAGAATGTATATGTCAGAACCGAAATATAGTTTCAAAATTTTAATAGACCAAACTAAAATTTTTCAACTTTTTTATATACGTTAAACTTAAATTTATGAAATTTCAATGTTTGAATTTTTTTAAAATTTGATGGTTGGGGGCCAAGGCCCTGCCAGCGCCCCTGCCTCCATCCGTGATGTGTGTTGTAACTGTGGATCTGTCTAAATTACTACGAACAATTTTGGCTTGATATACAATTTCTTGTTAGATATTATGGAATTGTAATAGTCACTGGTATCATACCTCAAAGCATTAACATAGCTTAATGATTTAGGCAAAAGCCAAAAAACCAACAATCAAAAATCATAGCAACAAAAGAACATGAACTTAATGAGCTTTCTTTTGGAAATGTTTCGTAACATATTTTATTGATGTTTTAATCAATTAAATGGATTTCAATTTTATCAAAGTGCTTCCTAAATGTTGTTTGTCACATTCAGGCCTGTACATGAGTATATCAATCACACAATTAGTATGCTCATATCTTTCTTCAAGATATACATATATTTCTGATGCTCATATCTTGCTTCAAGCGAGTAATCAAACCTGGTGATTGGTCATACTGATTATAGATGATAATTAGTCACTGAGTTGATCTGACCATCACATACAGATTCTAGTATTTGGACCCTATGTTACTGAAATGACAAAAATCCAGAATCCATAAGTTAAAGCACACAAATAAGCAATTATTTCACATAAGACTGTAAAAATATCACAGTCATATATACCTGTGGAAGATACGTAGCTGATGCATGCCAACAACCACGAACATCTAGCTCCAACAAAAAAAAAAAATCAAAATATCATTTAAATGTCTTCACATAAGCATCTTAAACATATTATCCAGGTGAAAGGGTCCATGATCAAAGATGCATGGTAGAAGCTCTAGGAACAAAGCAGGAATTAGGGGTCGTCTGCTAATCACAACAGGATATTATTGTTATATATATCTGCCATAATATTTAAGGTAGATTCATGGAATGTTATAACCTAATATTACATAAATCTACCTAATAATTGGGACAATTATATGAAACAGTTACATACTGTTATTGTTGCCAAACGGACCCAAGATCAACATAAGATATAAACATATGCCGAGTCAAGTTATGATGTACATAGCTTCACCTAGATCTGTTGGTGGTGAGAAAAAGCCCCATCAGAGGTAAGGGGTTTTCTTGTAGTGGCCGCTATCACCATCTCACATATCTTTTGCCATTATAGTTCCCATAAAATAATCGAATAAGATTATTTTGAGTGCTAAACAAAATTAAGTTAGAAAGCATGGAGAACTAAAATAAAGAAATGACCTGTGAAAGTCCAACAAAGAGAACTTTAAAATTTGTCATTGAATGGATATGGTCAATCATAGCTGAAAGGTCATATAGAGCCAATTCCGCTCAAATTAGGTTGTCAATATATCTGATTTTAATTGGATATCCAACCAAACCAGTTGAAAAAATGTCGGATATGTTAAAAAATTTAACATCCAATTAAGAAATTGGATTGGGTTTGGGTTTAAGAAACAACATCTGACTAGATCCTGATTCAGATTTGGATGTACATATATATCCAACTGGATTCGGGTTTAGGTTCAGAAATGGATTGGAATTAATTTTAAATAAAAATCTTATATTCAAATGCTGTTACATTTTGAAAATCAGCCAGAATTGAATCAAATTTGAAATTCAGATTGTGATATTGAATTTTAGATCCATTGTTTGTATTCAAATCAGAATTTGAATATGGATAAGTGAATATCCCAAAAAACATATATAGTTGAAGATGTATTTTAACTCCAATCCCAGGACTCCAGAAAGACAATCAATAACAAAAGATACAAACTCCTCAAATTATTCCCTACTGGCATGCACGTGTCATGCAATAGAGATAGCTAATAAGAAACTTTGGTAGATAATCAAAATTAAAAACTCTATCATATATGTATATGTGTGTATGTACGTGTGTGTGTGTGTGTGTATAGGGCAGATTTTGTATTTAAAAAATAGCAGATTATAAATTTTCGATGAACTCCTGGCAGAGGCAGTTGAAAGTTTAGTTCTTTTTGATAAATCCTGTTTTACCTCTTATTTGGCTTAGTAATCAACTGATCAACCTTGATCAAAGCATGTAAATTTGAACAGTCGAAGAAAGGAACAAAATTTGACAGAAGTCATTAAGAATTTCATATTTATTCATGCCATCTCTTATTGTTAGATGTCATATGCAAAGTCTGGATGATGTGAAATGTACATGACCTTGAGATTTGATGATTGAAAGCTCCAATCTGATCACATTTTATTTCACTACGGAAAAAAGATTTCACTGCTGCAAGTAATATAGGGAGTTGTTTGAAAGTGATAAGAAAAGCTAAGACACTAATTCTAAAACTCTGATTTGATAGGCCACCAAAGTTTCAAGGAATCCCATCAATTAGGAATTTCAGTCATTGTTATGGCAGAAAAATATAATTATTAAACTTTTTACTTACTAAACTTTCAAAAAACCAAAATTTTTAACACATGCTAATAATGTGACGTTTGGAAAACATAAGAATGCAGGAAAAGATGAAATTTCAACTTTTCCATGGATTTGGAGAAATTTCAAGAATTTCTTTTCTTTTATTTTTTCTTTTGCAAAATATTGCCACAACCAATTTATTGACCAAAGTTTTCAAATGTCAAAGACTGATTGAAATGTTCAAATGCAAAACTTCATAATTTTTGTCTCCTATATATGAGCCTAGTTGTTCCCAAGTTTGAGATGACAAGGGCAACGATGAAGAACACAAGTTCATCCGAGGAGAAAAAAAATAATCCAAACATATTCTGTAAGAGAGACCCCCACAACACAGGAAGCCCTGGTACAGGTTTAGTCTTTCCATTTGCGACAATGGAAACAGTACGAATGATGTAGGAAGAAGCAGAAGAGAGTATACAAAAGAATGAGAAATGAAATCATAATCAAGCCACCCCTGAAACAGAGCCTCAAGGGTTTGATTGCATTCTCAGTTAGCACTAAAGGGAACTCCTCTCATAGCATCAACCATTTGTACTGCAAAAGGGATGGATCGACATGCAAGGTGAAAAATAGTGAGAGCATTACCCTGAGGTGAAAAAAACCGGCTTGGTGAGAGTGGACGTCGATGGGTGCATCTCATTCTCTACCAACCTCGCCGAGTCGTTGGCTCCGCAGTGAGCTCGAACGGGTTGAGTCTCGGATCGGATTCTTGGTACGGCATGGCCTGACCCTGCTGCCTGCTTACCTCCTCACGTTATGACACTAGTGTCCTTTTCCACTGCTTTTTTGAACAAAGTGTGTGTTTTCATCTTCAGTTTACAATTTGGTATTGGGAGTTCGCTTCTTTCGATTATAGAGATGGAGAGAGAGTATATGTATATATATATATATATATGGAGAGAGAGAGAGAGATTGCATTTTTAGAGGCCAACAGAGAGATCTACCTCGTTCAATGGGTCTGTTCAATTTAGGGCAGGAAATGTTTCCTGGACATGTCTAGATAATAAAAGGAAGTTCCTGAGCTACTTGGAATCACTACCATCCGACCAACGAGTTTTGCACTTGATAGACTCGGTTTTATACTGTTAAGGCCGAGTCGGTACACCGATCTGAGTTGAATATCGAAAGAGGGTTGGTTTGAGTTGGGAATGGCAGTTCGCCACTGTTTTTCTTGTCGCTTAGGGGACAACTCTCCGAGTTGCGTGAAAAAGGTTTGTCGGTACCAACGAACAAATGAAAAGGGAATCATAGTCAAACACGGCACTCTGGTCCCGTGGAACCATGTGTGGAGTTGGAACACGCTCTCTGCAAAGAGTGGGTACAGAGGGACCACCAAACTAATCCCCTTCGTCCCCTTTGTTTTCCTTATTGTGGATCTTGGATCTCGGACTGTTTTACTTCGATATGAACGATATGCCTTAACAACAATGCATGCAATGGCTGGTCCATCACGTGTTGATCAAAATACTCTCTATTATGTGTTCTTGTTTAGAAAATATAAAAATAATAAAAATCAACATTTTATATGTAAATTTTAAATTTTAAATTAACCAATATAAAAAAATATATTTCAACTTTCGTTAAAATTTTGAAAGTTCGACCCTTGCAACGAAAACTTCCAAACACCACCCTAGAAACAATTGCAAAAAGAAAGCAAGATTAATCTTGATACTTCCACTTTCTAATCGCAGCAAAAAGGGGCTTTGGTATGTCCAGAGATCTCAGATGAGCGAGTCAAGATGAAACTTGGGGAGAAGATAGATTGATCTCTTGTCTTGTTGCTAAGCATATTCATCAGCTAAACGGGGCTGAGCCAGAAATCTTGTCTAGGGCCAAAATATTATTTTTGAGAATTTTTATATAAAACAAGTAAAATTTTCTAAAATTTACATGTAATTCTTATTTTATTTTTTTAGGTAGGGCCAGGAACATGCGAGCCCTACGGTGGCTCCATCTTGATCTTCACCAAAGAGGAAGCTACGGTTTATCGAGACGGAAGGTTGTCACAAGTGTTTGATATTTATCAATTGTGGTGTATCTAATTTTTTCCAGTCTATGCATCACTTTATTTTGTATTAGTTCAAGATTATACATCTTGTTGACCTCAAGGAAGCGACAATTTCGTGAAAATAATTAAATGGGGAGTTAAGCTGGGATTATGCCTGGTAGAAATTTCTAGTTGTGTTTTCTTCCTGAACCACATTTCTTGGTATGATTTTGATACATGATCAGTTGCTTCTAGAAAGGGGAATGTATAAACATGCATATGTTGGTCAAACTAAGTCATGCCTCTAAACTACCAAAAAAAAAAAATTGAAGTCATAGAATAATTAGTAATCTATATGAAATACATGAATTAAGGGAGCTTTTAGGTGTCATTTGGCAGTAGGGATGCTTTATCCGCATCCGATAAATCTACTCCAAAGATTTCCAAAGATTGGGACAGGTTTATGTAACAATAGTTCTAGCGTTTTTTGAACCTGCCTTAATCTTTGGGACATATTAATGGGCTAGTCATATAGATGAAGTAAAAAGGGTTATTAGAGGAAAGCTTGAGAGGCATGATGTCAAATGCAAATAACTCTATAACTACATATAAAGCGAATGTAAGGACCCAAGTTTCAAAGCAAGAGATTAGCAATATAATCACCTCAATCTTCCCAGATCGAATGCAGTTTTACTAAAGTATGATGACATATTAATGGCTGCTCAGATGGATAAAGTCAAGAAGGCTGAGCTGCAAAGTTCTTAAATATTCTTCAAGTGCCAAGAGATTGATGAAGAGCAATTCATTCCACCTGCTATCCGCTTCTTGCGAAAAAAGAAGCCATGAAGTTATACTAATGCTATGAGAGGAAGCATGATAAACTCTATGAGGTTCGGGTAGAGAAGCCACCAATAAAGGACTGGAAAAAAGAGAATTGTGTCAAGCACAAAATAAATTGATTTGAAATTTATCGTCATTTTTTTTGCATCCAATGGATCCAATCCGTTCTTGAGGGGGTTCGTGCAATGGCTTGATAAGGTGGGAGTTAGTAGGCAGTCAATCTCTATTTCAAGTGTCAGGGACATCAACCTCTCCTGCTGCAAAAACGAGATCACCCATGTGTAAGTTGAA